>NW_028254157.1:0-13338 GCF_964263255.1 Lissotriton vulgaris
TTTGACCTTCTGTTCGACAGGTAGCCAGTGGAGGGTGGCGTTGGCCTGCTGGGCAGAGTTGCGTCTGGAGACATTAAGCAGAGCTCAGGCTGATGCATCTGCACCACTTGCAGTTATTTTCTAACAGTTTTTGGCATGCCTAGGTATAGCCACTTTTCATAGTCCAAGCGGGAGAAAATTAATGCCTGGACCAAGAGTGGAAAAGAAGGGGAGCAGGTGTAATATTTTACAGAGAATTCTGTCAAAGACAAGATCCCTTTGGACTCTTTTTTGAAAGCATACAAAAACTCCTTACTACCATCCACTCAAGGCTCAATCACCGCATCCAATAGAAACCAAAAACGTGATATAAATTCTATTATATACTTTTATTGTTAAAGGATCCTCATAAATTCAAAAATATACATAAAAAGGATTATAAACAATCATATCATCAATACACAGAGTTAAAAACAATTAGTACACAATCAAATGGGAGAATAGATCCAATTACACGATCATCAAAGAACGTGATCAAACTATTGAATCTCTTAGCCACTCCAAAGAAAATGTACAGTGATGTTAGTGATCCTGCTTTTTTTGTTAAATGATGTTCTTTTTCTCGTTTTATAACCAGTTATTTGGGTGCATTCTTAACCAAAGTGACATGTTTCGGTAGTATGAATTGGTTCACCACCTTCTTCAGGCTTAAAAACTACTGATCGATGTCTCCCAATACATTCATCTTAAAAACATTAAAATAAAATACAATTAAAACAATTATAAAACAGACTCAATGCAGAATATACAGTTCTGTTTCATATTAAGTTTCGATTTCACTTCGTAATTATGTAAGAAAACATTTCAATCAACTTTATTAAGCATATTGTACATCATATATATTACACCCTTGGTTCCATTATTGGTGCCATACACGGTGATTCACACAAACTTTCTAACAACTCTATTCATACCACTTCACTCTCCCAACACGTCATTCATGTCAATAAAATTCAGGGTATTACCCACTAGAGACTTGATATTCAAGGGAGGGTTTTTATCTCTTCCCCGATGGCAGCTTCCTACTCAGGTTAGCAACAATTTTAATTCCGAAGTGGGGGTGTAAACGTCCTCCCTAGACAGATAATATATCCTCTGAAGAGTAAGGACACATAAAAGGAATACATTAATGCCCAATGATAGCCTACACGGCATAAACATTCCTTTAAAGTCCGAAAAAACCACACTCTACCTTAATGGATTCTGTTAACATTGTTTATTCAAACAGGTGAAACAATTCTAAAGACGAACGGACACAACCTCATTTTATGCTGAAAATAAACAAGGGGGAAGAAGAAACACAAAGCAGTATATACCTTGATGTACTTGAAACCTCAGACTACTCTTAAGAAATACATAGATGCAAAAGGAATCATAAATGCAACATTGTACCTGATTGTAAAATCTGATTCGTAATAGCCATGGGAGCTATGGCCCTCACTGTGAAAGAATCCAAATTCGTAAAGGCTTTTTTAGGAACTGTACCCCGTCCAGTCGTGCATTCAAAATTCAAGTAAGGACTGCCTGACGAGTAAGAATACCAAATAAGTCCTTATGTTCTCTTTTGCTCATTCTCACCACATGTAGTTACACCACATAGGTAACTTATAAATGTTGCCTCCAACTTCCATATTTAGTCCAAATTGCGAACCCTTCTTTTACTACTTCCTATACAGATTCGAGATTGTCCCCAAGTTTCTAATGCAGGATAAATTGTGCTTCCCAGGGCTCTCCCTTATATTAGAGGTCCCATTCTAACTGCAAAATGGGGACTTGCCTTAACAAATTATAACATTACCAGAAATGTTTCCCCTGTTGCCAATGCGGGAAAAGTAGTGCTCCCCAGGTCCTCACTTGTATCCAAAAGTCACTTAAGTTAAAAGGGATCAGTACATCTCCCCCAAACACACACAACCCACCCTCCAATAGCAGGTTGCTTACCGGGACAAAGTAGTCTCATCTCATGCTCCCTTCTCCTGTCGGTAATTCAATAAATGCCGATTGCAGCAAATTGCCGCTTTTAAATACATTCATCACATCCCTCCATTAGCGAACTATGGATCTAGAAAGCGGACTTGCACAAATATAGGCAGTGGCCATATTAAAGTAGATACAATCAGGATCACCTCCGTGTACCCAAAATAATAGACCGACTAACAGGGTTAAACGGTGACTCCATCTTAAAATGGTTGTCCACATAGCACGTACACATAATAAAAATAATATACAATTCAAAGGTGGAAATCACACACCTGTTTCAATCTATGTGACTTCAATTATATTTTTCGGTTCTAAAAAACAACTGTATTTCATCCTGTCCTCAAACAAAATTCATCATAGGTAAATACCTTGGTAAAACAACTCAATTAAAATAAATTATTATCCCTGTGTTCTGATATTTTAATGTCCTCTATTTGTCCCCTTATTGCTTTATTGATATTAGTGGGCACAACTACATATACAAATATATATGAAAGCCTTTACTCTAATGTTCTACTTATGATCCCTAATAATCATTAATGGGAAAGCCCAATTTTACCACCCCAAACCTGTAGTCAAAAACAATCATTTTAAGGTTCCCTAGTCAAAATACTTAAAGCAATCTATTCACAAATGTAGAAGGTAAACTCTTAATATATCTTCTTACTGTTAAATAACCCAGATGTTACTCCTAATGTTATACCCACATCTGTAATCTATTCAGAGTTTTTACATGAAGCTAATCTATTCGAAGTTAATCTACTTAATTTTATTTTATTACTTTTCCCATTCCTCTTTTGAGTTGATTCCCTGTCTAATGATGTTCAGAATGGAGATATACCATTGCTCCCTTGCTCTCCTTTTGTCCTCCATGTTACCTCCTCTTTTGTTCATGGTTACTTTTTCTTTGTGTCCAATTTCAAAGAAATGAGCAACCAATGGTGCATTTTCTTTTTTAGTTTTAATGACAGATATATGTTCGAGGAGACTGTTCCTATGTTTCCGGCCCATCATTGTGAGCATAAAGAGCAACTACCACATTTGGCATTGTCCTTTGCCTTTGAATTTTCAACAGTTCTCTGTTTGACAGTAGACTCCTCCCTATATGTATGAACCAACTGATTACGGAGATTCATATTTCTTTGGTAAGCAAATATTGGTCTCTGTAATTTCACATGTTCATTGTTATTTAATATATTCCAGTGTTTATTTATCACATTCTTGATTTTATTACTAATCTCATAGAATTGACTCACAAACACTACTTTGTACATCTCACTGTTGTTGCTGTTCATTGATTTCTCTAATATTTTTTCTCAATTATAAAATCGTGCTCTTTTAAATGAGTGAGATATACATTTTTTAGCATATCCTCTATTCCTCAGTTTGGTCTTTAGTATCTCAGAGTGTTCATAGAAGTTCTCTAAGTCAGTGCAATTTCTCCTTAAAAGAAGAAACTGACTAAATGGAATATTGTCCTTGTGGGATTTTGGGTGGAAACTGGAGTAGTGGAGTAAGGTATTTTTGTCCATCGGTTTGGTGTATAATTCCACCTCCGGTTTTTCACCCTTCACCTCAGTTGTAACATCCAAATAGTCAACACTCTCCTTACTGTGCTGTGCTGTGAATTTAGGATTGTCATCTCCCAAATTTAACCAGCTAAGGAACTCCTCTAGTTGTTCTGTGGGGCCATTCCATATAAAGAAAACATTGTCTTTTAAAGGCTGACACTCACTTATATTTTCACAGAAAGGTGCCAGTTCGTTATAAATGTGGTGTTTATCAAACTATCCAACGTACAAACATACTAGACTTGGAGCGCAAGTTGCGCCCATACTGGCACCCTTCTTTTGACGAAATAACTAATTGTTAAATAATTTTTTTTATTTTTCAACACCAGATCTGTGCAATCTATAATTAATTCTTTATTCACACCCTCCATCTCAGTGTTTTCAAGAATTGTCTGTATTACCTCTATGGTGGATTGCTGAGGTATATTAGTATAAAAGGCCTCAATGTCTAGAGTTACTAGACATTGAGTTTCCTTACAAAATGGTTCGTGTTCGGCCAAACGGATAATATGGGTTGAGTCTTTTACATACGATTTAAGTTGACTCACCACAGGCCTGAGAAAGAAATCAAAATATTTGCTTAGTGGCTCCAGCAGTGACCCTAAACAGCTCACAATTGGACGCATAGGGGGTCCATAAGATTCTTATGGACTTTTGGCAATCCTCTAATATAAGAGAGAGCCTGGGGAGGACAATTTATCCTGCATGAGGAACTTCGGGACAATCTTGAGGGGGTATGTATATGAAGTCGGAGAAGGAGGGTTCGCAATTTGGACTAAATATGGAACTTTGAGGCAGCATTTATAAGTTACCTATGTGGTGTAACTACATGTGGTGAGAATGAGCAAAAGAGAGCATAAGGACTTATTTGGTATTCTTACTCGTCAGGCAGTCCTAACCTGAATATTGAATGCATGACTGGACGGGGTACAGTTCCTAAAAAAGCCTTTTCAAATTCAGATTGTTTTGCGTTGAGGGTTATAGATCCATTGGCTATTACGACTCAAATTTTACAATCACGTACAATGTTGCATTTATGATTGATTTTGCATCCATGTATGTCTTAAGAGTTGTCTGAGCTTTTGAGTACATCAAGGTATATAGTGCTTTGTGTTTCTTCTTACCCCCTTGTTTATTTTCAGCATAAAATGAGGTTGTGTCCGTGGGTCTTTAGAATTGTTTCACCTGTTTGAATAAACAACCTTAACAGAATCCATTAAGGTAGAGTATGGGTTTTTCGGACTTTAAAGGGATGTTTTTGCTGTGTATGCTATCATTGGACATTAATGTATTCCTTGTATATGTACTTACTCTTCAGAGAATATATTATCTCTCTAGGGAGGACGTTTACACCCCCACTTCGGAATTAAAATTGTTGCTAACCTGAGTAGGAAGCTGCCATCGGGGAAGAGATAAAAGCCCTCCCTTGAATTACAAGTCTCTGGTGGGTAATACCCTGAATTTTATTGACATGAACGATGTGTTGGGAGAGCGAAGTGGTATGAATAGAGTTATTTGATAGTTTGTGTGAATCACCGTGTATGGCCCCATTATGGAACCAAGGGTGTAATATATATGATGTACAATATGCTTAATACAGTTGGTTGAAATGTGTTCTTGCATATTTATGAAGTTAAATCGAAACTTAATATGAAACAGAACTGTGTATTTTGCATTGAGTCTTTTTTATAATTGTTTTAATTGTATTTTATATTAATGTTTTTTAGATGAATGTATTGGGAGACATTGATCAGTAGTTTTTAAGCCTGGAGAAGGAGGTGAACCAATTCATACCACTGAAACGTGTTGCTTTGGTTAAGAATGCACCCAAATAACACCTGGTTATAACAAGAGAAAAAGAATGTAATTTAACATCAAACCAGGAACACTAACATCACTGTACATTTTATTTGGAGGGGCTAGGAGATTCATTACTTTAATCAAGTTCTTTGATGATCGTTTAATTGGATGTGTTCTCCCATTTGACTGTGTACTAATTATTTTTATCACTGTGTATTGATGATATAATTGTTTTTTAATCCTTTTTATATATATTTTTGAATTTATGAGGAACCTTTACAATAAAAGTATATAATAGAATTTATATTACGTTTTTGGTTTCTATTGGATGCTGTGATTGGGCTTTGAGTCATTGGTAGCAAGGAGTTTTTGTATGCTTTCACAAAAGAGCCCAAAGGGATCTTGTCTTTGACAGAATTTTCTTTCTTCATGTCCTGTCCCTTAGGCAAGTAGGATCATTCTCTTTTATTTTGGGGAAATATTTTACAGAGCCTTCTAAGAATACCATAGCAGCATGCACATAGTTTTGTTGCCTGAGCTTCCACGCCTGATGATTTGTCCAACCATACTCCCAGGTTCCTAATAACTGTCTTGGGCGTGAGGGACATGCCTCAACAATCTGGCCAGCCTAAGTCCAACTGGCAATTTTTATTGTTGCCTATTGCTCTGTTCTTGCCACATTTAGTTTGAGGCAGGATTCTGCCATCCAGCTTGCTACTCTCTCCAGCTTCCCAAACAGGGGGATTAATGGTCCCATCATAGGATTACAGAGAACACCAATTGTGTGTCATCTGCATACAATACCATGGATATACCATATGACAGTACAATATCTGCTAATGGACGCAGGTATATATTAAAGATTGTCTGACTCAGGAACAAGCCCTGAAGTGCTGCAAACTTCAATGCAAAGATGTCCAATGAGCAGGATCTATCAAAGACTTGAAAAGGCCGGTCCTTCAGGAAGAAGATGAGCCAAGTTAGTGCCGGTCCTATAACAATTGCCCTGTTGTTTCTTTTAATGAGGATGCCACGGTTCACCATGTCGAACGCTGCACTGACGTTGAGGAGTGTGATGGATGCCATACATCCTCAAACAAGCAGCAATTTTGACTCAGCTATTACAGGCAGGTTTGGGTGGTGTCTGTGCAGTGTTTAGAACAAAATCCCATGTGGGTGGAATGCAGGACATTGTTTGCTTTTAGGAAGTCTGAGAGATGCTGGTTAACAAGTTTCTCTAATACTGTGCTCAGACCAGTGAGTATTGAGATTGTTCTGTAGTATTCTGGGCAGAGGAGGTACAGTTTTGGTTATTTTAAGGAGCTTCAACCATGGCATGTTTCCATGTGGAGGGCACTATTCCTTTTGCAAGGGATAGGTTGGCCATTTCTAGTATAACCAGGAAAGTGAGTTCAGCCCCTTTAGACAAAATGTGTGATGAGGCCAGATCAATCAAGGAACCAAGATTTGCTGAATAAAAGTGTAAAATTATGGATTGGATTTAGGCTTAAGTCCTTGATAGATTTGTGGAATCGAAGATAAATATCTGTAATTTTACTAGGAAGTATTTTGCCTGGGGAGAGGTGTGGCGCAGTGGCCAGGGCAGCTGACTCTGGAGTGCAGGGCTCATGTCTTGATCCCTGGCAGCAGCTCAGCTCAGCACCATGTGACTCTGGGCAATAGCTCACTTAATCTCCCCGACGGCCCCCCAGCGCCTTGAGATCCTTAGGGGTTGAGTAGTTTGTGCTTTACAAATGCCGGATTTAGATTTGGATTTTTAGTTAATTACATTGTGTTGCTTTAGGCTTGGGAGAGCCGCTGTAAGATATGGGATCAATCACTATTTTTCACAATCTCACACATTTCTCATGGGGCGTGGATATCATGATTAATTCTTGTTTCATAGTAAGCTCCTTGTGCTTTTTAAGTTTGGAGTGGTATCTCCTCTTGCTTTCTCAATACTCTAGTTTACTTGGTTCTCTATAATCTCTTCTACGTCTTCTTTTAACTTTTTTACATTCCTTTTTTAACATCAGGAGGTGGGGGTTTAGCAAGGCAAGGGGTAGAGTTATCCTTGGTGTGCAGCGTGAGAGATTTTATAGGGATGACTTGGTCCAGTGAGTGACTTATCTGTGGATATCCTTGGCATTCACAAGCTTTGGGTCTGTTCCTAAGACAGGTCTTGATCCCCTAAGCGAATGTTTCCACTTTTTGCTGTGAAGTTTTGACCGACTTCTGTCTCGCCAAGTGATTGGACTGTGGAGTGGGCTACCACTTGGAGTGTTCATGACCACAATGCAGTGCGAGGGGTCAGGATGTTAAGGAGGTCATTGGAAAAGACAGGGTTAAGCAGATGGCCTTTCTCATGTGTGGGACCAGGAACTTTTTGGGACACTTGTACGATGAATAGGTCATTCAGAAGCACAGGGGCTTGCAAGACTACTGGTTCTTTTAGATGTATATTAAATTTGCCTAGTAAGGTGAAGTTTGTTTTTTTGATAACCCAACCAGCAATTGTATTCAGAAGAGCCTGGGCTAAGTGGCTCAATGGGCAAGATGGCATGTAGAGGAGCACACCTGAGAAGGTATAGGTAGGGGTAAAGGATATAGCAAATGTCATGTTTTTGCAGTCTCAGAAGGGTATAAATTCATGTAGGTATTTAAAGATATATTTGAAAGTAATGGCAACCCCCCCCTTCCTAACTGATCTATCTCTTTGCCATATCTGGTAGCTCGAAGGCAGGGCTTGAGGGATATATGTTCCTCCTTCTGCATGGAGCAAGTTTTCTATCAGAAAAAGTGTGTCAGGTTTTTTTCCTCCAGTGAGGAGAAGAGTTTGAGTTTGAGACTGGGCAGGGATCTACAATTGATCATATACATGTGTCAATTGGTCATGTCTTTACTGGCAGTCTTAGCATGAGTGATGAGTAGGGGGAGATCGAGCAACTTTTACAGTGCAGTTTCGTGTTGTGGATATCAATTAAATGAATATGGTCTTCTTCCGCTGTTCTTCTAAGAGCCCGCAGTTATAGGGATGTGTAAGTCAGTTTACTTGAGGTTGGGGAAACAAGTTTCCTTGCCCCCGGTCCCATTTGTGTATGGACGGGCGCATACAGATTTGCTTTTTCCAAGCCAGCGGCGCGACTGTGCGCCGCCTTCTTTATATATCACGATTGCTTGGGAAACTCTGACCCACTGGAACGCCAACCAAAATAGCTTCTCCTAATATCCTAATCCCTGACGAGCAAGCACTTTTCCCAAAGTAGTGCACATGAGGTAACCATGAGCAAAATCAGCAAGTTTTAACAAAGTACAAGTATTTTAAAACCATAGTTAAAATCAGATTAAAATTGTAGGAGGAATTAGCACTATTTTTACATGAAGTATTGTTTTGGGGACCTATGATGCATTTACTGTGTTTCATTTAATTCAATTTGAGCCACTCTTTAATTTTATAGTGATGGGTTTATTTTCCTTCCCTTAAATCTAAGTGTTTTTATTAACATTTTTTTTTATTGAAGGCAGATAATTTGTTTTCATTTTTCCTAAGTGCTTTTGATATTTCATAAATATGCTTGCAATTTTATTAGTAAAGAAATGCATTGATTGCACATTTACTTTTAAGAGCTTGATTTGTTCCAAACACCCAACTTCAAATTGAGGTGAAGTTCTTCTCAACTCCAAGATCGATATCTTTTGACAGTCAAAATGTGTTTCTCTTTGGTCAGGTAAAACCTACGTGAATACCTATACTGAGTTTAAACGTCTCAATTATCATGTTAGGAACTCCCATAGTTTCCATAACAGAGTTCCTCACTCTAGCAATATGGCCTCTCTTTCCTCTGTTCAACTCTTTTCTATTCCCTTCAACTTACTTCTGCAACCCTCCCACTTACATCAGTTTTCTTTTGGAGATCTACCAGACAAGCACATTTAAAAAAACGCCCACTGCCATGCCCACCTCCCTATGAGTGAACAATGTAATATTACATCACAGGTGTGATGAAAGAGAAGCCAGCAGACAGGGCTTATATCAGAGATACATAAACTAAAAAATATATACACAGTCGCTTGGAGACTACCCCGAACAAGCTCCGTGATACAGTCTTCCATGAAGATATCAGTACCACCATAGTTAATTATTTCAAGCTCAATGTTGGCCTGGTGGAGTCCCCCTCTACCCTCCGGGAGGGTTTTAAGGTTGTTATCCAGAGTGAGTGCATCTCTAAACAGTCCAGTGTGCTGCCCTCGTTTTGTGGTACACTTGAGCGCCTTGAAACTGAAATTGAAACTCTTGACCTTCAACATCTCAATCCACAACCTGAATCCCTGGCACAGATCTGAGGGAAAATTTCTGAATTCTACGAGTAGGCGGGCAGAGAACTTGTGTTTTTAGGTAAGATGGTGAAGGCTCGTTGATATGGTGAGGGCGATCACCCTGGCAAGACCCTGGCCAACCCGCTTCGATCCCCTCATGCATCCTTTTATATTGCTGCTCTACAGGACGGGCCTTCCACTAGAACCACCTCCCCTTCAGAAATCACTTCCCATTTTTCTGCCTTTCATACCCAACTATACTCTGCTGGCGAGGCGCCCTCTCGTGAGACTCTTGATCAATATTTCAATGCCATGGAGCTCCTATGGCTGGGTAATGAGCGCCATGACTACCTGGACGAGCCGTTCACCCAAGAGGAGATTGCTGCCATTATCTCCATGCTCCCTAGGGACAAGGCCCCCAGTTCTGATGGTTTCACCCAGCCTTTTATGAATAGGATGCCCCTCTCCTGGTCCCACATCTTGCCGCCATATGATTCTCTCGAGCAAGGGTGCTTCCCTTCTTCTCTTCATGAAATACATGCTCATTTTACTAATTAAGCCTGACAAATCACCCGAGCGGTGCAATTCGTATTGCCCGTTGTCCCTCATTAATATTGATAATAAAATGTATGCCAAACTACTCGCCACTCACCCTCTTCCTTTAAAGAACGCTGATAGCACAACCAGACCATTCCGGATTTAGTACTAGACGCGCCACGTCCCATCATTTCTGCACCGTCTTTGCCGTTCTTCATCAGATCAAGCCCTCTCTTCCTGCAGCTGCAGCACTTCTCAATGCCACTAAGGCATGTGACACCTTAGAATGACTTTTTCTCTTCTATCTTCTGCCCCAGGTGGACTTCAGTTCAGATTTTGTGTGGAAAGTTCAGCTTTTATACACCCTCCCCGCAGCCCGCATCAGAGTCAATGAGCAAGTAACAGAGCCATTGTCCATTTTGAGAGGCACCAGGCAGGGGTGTCTCCTTTCCCCCTTTCTTTTTGCCATTGCTATGGAACCCCTCAATACCCGACTTCGACAAGATCACACTCAACATTGCATTGGCTTCGCGGCCCACAGCCTGGTTGTATCCATGTACGTGGACTTTGTCACCCTCTATATTCTCAATACACAGGACAATCTCGGCCCTATGACGAGGGAGGTCATTCGATTCGGTGGCCTTTCCGGCGTCCAGGTTAACTGGAATAAGTCAGTTCTTTTTCCCCTCACTGATGCTACTAAGCCTTTTACTCCTGACTTCCCATTCATCTGGGTGTCTGCCCCCATCAGGTACCTCGGAATCTGGCTTAGTCGGGATGTGGACTAACTCTGATGATCGAATTTCGGCTGTGCTGTCGACTGGCTGGAGTCCAAACTACCTGTGTGGAAAAACGTCCCTTATCGCTCGTGGGTCCAAACACTATTGGAAAAATGGTTGTTCTTCTGAAATTTTTATATCTCTTTTTAAATGTCCCTCTCCCACTTAACTCGCTTTTGTTTTTCAAATTACAGTCACCCATCATTGCTTTGGTCTGGGCTAGTCATAAACCCAGAATTGCTTATGTTCTTACGCTTCCCATGTCCCTCTGGGGCATGGGCGCTCCTGACTTTAAACTGTATGCTCTCTGCGCCCAAGCCAGTTTCCTCCACTTCTGGCTACACCCCACCCCATTCCAACCCCATGTTGCTGTTGAGGCTGACCTTGCCTCTCTTTGGCCTCTCCAGACTGCGCTTTTCATAGCACCTAATTCCGCGGCGAGGTTGATACGGTGGAGTGCCTGCTTGGGATGAACTCCGGAAGCGGGCGGGCAGTTCCATACTTAAGGCTCCATCTATGCACCTGGCCTGCAATCCGGTCTCCCCGCCAAAAGGCATCTACCATGGCTAAGCATGCAGCGCTTGTCGGCCTTACAACCTTCGCTGATATCTACCCTAGCGACTCCTTCTTTCCCCTTCCCGGGGATGCGGGCCTCTGAATCAGCTTCTTTACTATCAGATACGAACTACTTGTAAGGATATACACCCCACATTCCCTCGGTACCCCCCGGAGCTGACTGCCCTTGAGGAAGTCCATACCTCTAGCTCATTTTACAAAATGGTTACCCGCTTCTATGCTTTATATCTTGCCGCATCCCCTGCCAGCACTGATAGGGCTCGCACCACTTGGAGCATGGACCTTGGCGGTGGCGTACCCCAGGATGTCTGGTTGTATTGCAGTAATCAAATCCTGGACCAGCGTCAACGGCGAAGATACCAGCGAAATCATGAACCCATGCTCCCACCACATCTTCAACAAAGCCAGCACAACCATCGCACCCCCTTCTCAGCAAAGCAATCAACATCTTCTTCGAGACAGCAACCTTCCCGGAAAGCTGGAAGCACGCCAACATTTACACCTTACTCAAGAAACCCAAGGCGGACCCCAAGGACCTCTGGAACTTCCGCCCCATCTCCCTTCTCCCTTTCCCGGCAAAGGTCACCGAGATATTCGTCAACAAACAACTGACCCATTACCTCGAAGAAAACAACATTCTGGACCCATCCCAGTCCGGTTTTTGCAGCAACCACAGCACCGAAACAGCCCTCATTGCCGCCACTGATGACATCAGGACCCTCCTTGACAACGGAGAAACAGCGGCCCTTATCCTCCTGGACCTGTCAGTCAACTTTGACACGGTCTGCCGCCGCACCCTATGAACACGCTTACACGACGCTGGAATCCAAGAGAAGGCCCTGGACTGGACCACATCATTCTTCTCTGGCAGAACTCAGAGCGTCCGTCTCCCCCCTTCCGCTCCAATGAAACACAGAGATCATCTGGAAAGTGCCAGTACTGCTCAATGTTTTCTCTAATTAAACAGAACAATGGACAACACAACTGTCCTGCATGGACCACACGTTCAGTCCTGATTTAATCTCAAAAGCTTTTTATTTATCCAATTTGTTTTCCGTTTCTTTTCAAAAAATTCTGGTAAGTTTGACAATTATTTGTAATCAAACAATTAGAAACGATGTATTTACAAGGGGAGCTCCTATTTACAAAATCTATGTGAGATTATGTACAAAAAGGCAGTGAAAATAGAAATAAAGTTTTTTGCTAAAAAAAAAGGGTTCTTGCATTCAACCTCAATTCCTACCACTAACAATCCGTGTCACATTCATAACAAACAAATATGAAACAATGAAAAAGAAGGAATAAAGAAGAAAATGGAGGATCAGTGTGTAAGTGTCCCTCGACTATTGGTTTTTATTTTTGGTCAGGCGGGGCAGCTATCACATAGTTAATTGTTCAATGTATCTGATTGTCAGACATTAGGCCATCATAAATTATTTCAGAAATGCAAAAACATATAATTGATTGGCCTAGAAGAAAAGCAAACAAACAAAGGGGTCGACGCGTTTCAAATCCCCTCAATGCGGGGATTATCTTCAGGACCACATGAGGTGTAAATCTGAAAAAAACAAGAAGAGCCATTCTTACTTGACAATTTTTACCAAGCGAATCTAAGACTGGATGAACAGCAACCACTTGAAATCAAACACGGAAAAAACAGAAGTTATTTTCATCAAAAATTAGCTGAAATATTGGACCAAATCACCCTGGCAACTCAAGTTGAGAGCTCCCTCCAAACC
>NW_028254158.1:0-13000 GCF_964263255.1 Lissotriton vulgaris
CAAACATTAGCACATTAAAGATAGAAGTGTATTTACACTATGGGAAATGGTAGCTCCTTGAAGATGCTCCCGAACCGGCGACACTTGTTCATGGCCTTTCGCTTCTGTCCAGTGCCGGCAGTAGCGCCCGCAGCCCCTGTTGTAAGCGGGGGCACAAGTTTGAGGGGGCCCCTCGGCACAGGACTCTGTCCAGAGAGCTCCTGATTGAGTCCGGAAGGTGCCTCTCCATATACCTTGCAGGGGACCCCCTCAACTTTCGTTACACCAGTGAGTACCGGAAGGGACATCAGAGAAGGGGGCTTCCTCACAGACAAGGCGGAGCACCTGGTGGTGTCATTCTGGATCCTTGATTGCCCGGAGGTTCTGCTGTGCACGGCGCTACCTCATTGGCTTGGATGCTGCCACCTGGCCCTGGCCCCTACGGAGGCACCTGTCTTACACCTGACATTGGCGTAGGCATTGGGGGAGGGCCAGCCTGCATGCACATCAGGCACCTTGCTCTTGATTCTTCTTCTAGCCTCTGCCCCCTGGCCGAGGGGTGCTGGAGGCCTTCTCACCCGTCCTTGGGCCCAAAGGGGAGGCGGCAAATGCCCCCTGCCCCACGCTTCAGGGGCTACATTGCCTCGCCCATACTACATGCAGGAGCACTATCAGAAGCTTTTCAGACTGGACTTTTGCCTTTCTTCCCCCCTCAGACTGCAGCACATGCTAGTGCGGTCCGGGTGCAAGGCACGGGTTACCTGCCTGTGGTGTTCACCGAGCTCAGGTTTGTATATGTAAGTTACGTAACAGTAGAGCAAAAGGAATATATCAGAGTCTGATCTGGATTCTCCTTTTGCTCTGTTACGTAACTTACATATATTTATTTATTTATTTATTTTTAATATTTATAAAGCGCTATATTTACCCGTAGGCGTCTTGGCGCTGATAAACCAGTTATTTGAGACTGACTATAAGCGTTGAAGTGATCATTGAGTGAACAGCCAGGTTTAAAAGTTTACGGAATTGAAGAAGAGTGGGGCTTTGTCTGATGTTAAGTGGCAGGGTGTTCCATAGCTTGGGGGCAGCCACCAAGAAACGCCGATCGCCCCAAGTGACAGTTTTAGTGCGGGGAGTGACTAGTTGATTGAGAGTAGCCGATCTTAAGGCCCTGGAGGGTTTATGTTGTTGTAATTGATCTTTTAGAAAGTGGGGTCCTTGATTGTTGAGTGCTTTGAATACAATACAGAGGGATTTGAATTGGATTCTTTTTTGCACAGTGAGCCAGTGAAAGTCCTTTATGTTATTGGAGATAGATTCAAATTTAGTTTTGCCAGCGAGCAGGCGAGCTGCCGCGTTTTGGATAGTCTGCAGTTTGGTGATAACTCTGGATTGAGCGTTAAGGAAAAGACCATTGCAATAATCCAGGGAGGACAGGACAAGAGAGGTGACCAGTGTCTTCGTGGCTGAATCAGGAAGAAAAGGGCGTATTTTCCTGATCATCTTAAGTTTCAGGTGTGCTGTGGACACCGTTTTGTTGGCATGGTCCATAAAATTTAGGCCATCGTCAAAGATGATGCCAAGGTTCCTGACTTTGGCAGTAGGGGTAGGAGGGGTACCGAAGGTCTCTGGCCACCAGCTTGAGGGCCAGGCTGGCAGGAGTGTTCCAAAAATGAGTACCTCGGTTTTTTCAGAATTCAACTTTAGACAGTTGGTAGACATCCATTCTCCTATGTCTAGGAGCCCTTTCTTAAATTTTTCGGCCACTTGATCTCCGTCCCCTTTGATTGCCAACACTAGTTGGGTGTCATCGGCGTAGGAAGTTAGGCTCATCCCGTGTGCTTTGATGGTTTTAGCAAGGTCCGACACATAGATATTAAACAGTGTCGGACTCAGGGATGAGCCTTGAGGTACGCCACATGGAGCAGAGAGTTGGGCCGATTGAAAGGGTCCTAGGATGACAGCCTGCGTTCTTTTGGCAAGGAAGGACGCAATTAGGTTTTTGGCAGTGTGGCAAATGCCAAATCCCTCGACACGGTCGACCAAGATGGTATGGTCGACCGTGTCGAAAGCTGCTGATAAGTCCAGCAAAACTAGAATGGCTGTGCCTCCTTGGTCCCTAATTACCCTGATGTCATCAGCAGCCTTAATCAATGCTGTCTCTGTCCCATGGAATTTCCTAAATCCGAATTGCGTGTTGTCCAAGAGATGATGTTTTTCTATGAATTCGGAAATCTGGGTATTCATGGTTTTTTCAATCACCTACGCCATGAAAGGGAGGCTCGCAATGGGACGATAGTTTTTTAGCTCGCTTTTATCAAGGGATGGTTTTTTTAACAGGGGTTTTAGTAACGTATTTTTAAGGGGGTCTGGGTAGTTACCTGATAGGAGAATAGAATTGCAGACTTGGGTGAGTACTGGTATGATGGAATCCATTACCGGCAGGAGTACTGAGAGTGGGCAAGGGTCCAGAGGTGATCCTGATTTGATGGAGGACAGTGTGGTTTTTATTTGGTCAGGGGTGACTGGTTGGAAGCTATGGAACATGTTAGCTGGGGGTAGGGTGGGGAGATTGACTGTACTCGAGAGTGAGTTGGCAGCAAAAGCCTGGTAGATATCGTCTACTTTGGTGTAAAAAAAGGAAGCAAGAGAATCACATAAAAGTTGCGATGGAGGGGGAGTAAGGTCAGGGGAGTTGCCTGATAGTACTTTAGTGATTTGGAACAGTTGTCTGCTGGAATTTTTGGCTTTCTCGATTTGATCACTGTAATAGTCTTTTTTTGCTTTCGCTATCATGGCTTTGTAAAGTGCCAGGGCTTCCTTGTAAGTTGTTTTACTGGCTGTGTCATAGTCTTTTCTCCATTGTCTTTCCTTGTTACGATTAATTTGTTTTTGTGCCCTTATTTTCTCATTGTACCAGGGGGCAGTTGGTTTAGATCTATTTCTGGAAAGTTCTTTGGTAGGAGCTGACTGGTTTGTAGCCTGGCCCACCCAGGTGTAAAATTGCTGGAGAGCTAAGTTGGGTTCTGTAGACAGTGTTGGACGGGTGTGTTCCAGTATTAGTTTCAAGTCTTCATGGTTAATATTTTTCCAATCTTTGAAGGATTGTTTGGGCGTGGGATGCGGTTTGTTACAGCAATGATTGTTAGTGGTTATATTTGCGAAAATAGCATAGTGGTCTGTCCAGGGCATAGGCAAGATGTTGGTTATTTGCATGCCTTCTAAATTAGAAAAAATGGGGTCCAGGATGTGGCCCGCTTGGTGAGCTCGGTGAACTAGACAATCAGAAAATACCAGGTCGATCCCTACCCGTTGACCCCGCGCTCCTACTACTGTGCATCATCTGATTGCAAATGGAATGGAATTAGCAAAAATGCAACCTGGCGGCTGGCAGCATTGGCAGACGGGACACTGGGAGACACTGGGACAGAGACAGGGGCCAGGTCTGGGCGGGGGGGGGGCTAGAAATAATTAAATTATGGGGAGGCGAGAGAGGGTCTCTCGTCGACTCGTCAAGGCCTCAGTCTCTGCTGGGTTTTGGAATCAGGGGGTCAGGCGCACTTTTTATTGCGCAATCCCCCAATGCGCATGTGTCACCTCGCAACCAACAGCCGTGCCCGCCCCACCCCCCTAAGGTGGGTGAACGAGTCTGCGACTAGGAGCAGGCCGCGCAGACGCAGCGGTGGAGACTTCAGCGTACCGCGTGCTACCCCACCCACCTCCAAAAATGGCACTGCTGCTGTGCTGCTCCGCCTCCAATAAATAATTATTTATCCAGCACTGACCAGCAGTCAGCAGATTAAATACATTCATAAATTGTGCTTTTTTCCGAACCGAGCAAGGGAGATGCAGTCACGCAGCATAGTCACATCAGGTCAACAGAACCCCCTGCCCCGCAACATACCCAACATCCCGCAAATAACACACAAGACACCAGTGTTAGATTGGGAAAAATTGCTGCAGGTTTATTACATACAACGTTATGTAATCACGGTGGGTCATCTTACGGACGATCCAAGGGCAGGCCGCATTCTCGCCACCTGCCCGCCTGATGAGCCAAGCAGCACAGTGGCGAACCACCCATCTGCTGCGCCATTATGGTAATAACTCTACTCACGCCCCTTGCGGGGCGTATCTAGGCAAACCGCCGGTTGCACAGGCACACAACCGCCTGAAGGACTACTGGGGCGCCGACACGGGTTCCCGGACCTCCCATGAGGTTCCAGGTTAGGCTCTGGCACCCCTATGTGCCCGCTGAAGTACAGTGCTGCACCTCTCTGCTTCCGGATCGCCCTGTAACACCGCCTGCAACGAAAAAGAACACATTAAAAGTTCCCACAGGCGCCCCCCCCCAGCTGACACTCAGGGTAAGAGGTAGGGTGGGAAAAGAGTGTCCCTTAAGCCTGACGCGCGATGTCCGGAGCGACAAAGAGGCTTCTAAAATGGCGAGGAGAGGTTATATACCCCTCGCCCTGCCTGCCGCCCCGGACGTGCGTCACTGGCCCGCCCACCCTCCTGCCGGGCTCCACCTGCCCGGGGAGGAGTGGATGACCAAAGGTAGGGGGCGGGGGAGGCCCTCTGAGACTATGGGCCCGCCCTCCTGATGGCCACCGGGTGGCCTCGGGCAGCCGCATAGTCACATCAGGTCAACAGAACCCCCCGCCCCGCAACATACCCAACATCCCGCAAATAACACACAAGACACCAGTGTTAGATTGGGAAAAATTGCTGCAGGTTTATTACATACGTTATGTAATCACAGTGGGTTAACTTACGGGCGATCCAAGGGCAGGCCGCATTCTCGCCACCTGCCCGCCTGATGAGCCAAGCAGCACAGTGGCGAACCACCCATCTGCTGCGCCATTATGGTAATAACTCTACTCACGCCCCTTGCGGGGCATATCTAGGCAAACCCCGGTTGCACAGGCACACAACCGCCCGAAGGACTACTGGGGCGCCAACACGGGTTCCCGGACCTCCCATGAGGTTCCAGGTTAGGCTCTGGCACCCCTATGTGCCCGCTGAAGTACAGTGCTGCACCTCTCTGCTTCCGAATCGCCCTGTAACTCCCACACAGCCTGGGCGGTGGCCACCGCCGCCGCCCGGGCCCCCCACCACTTCGCTACCTATATTACCTGTAACCCTTGCTTGATCTTGTCCTGAATCATTTCGTGCCTGATGAAACCCATACCCCTCTGTTGGGTGAATTTCTCATAGCGCTGTTGATTCTTCTCCTAGACCTGTCTATTGCTTCACCAGACTTAGCGCCCTGCCACACCCTGCGGGGCACAATTTCTGACCACCAGACTTCACACTCTCCCACTAAACTGCAGCTTTCCCGCAGGTCCGCTTTCAACTTCTGCAATAGTGTAGACCTCCCCAGGTTTGTGAGGTCATTACCCCCTAAGTGTATGACCAAGTGCTGAGGCGGGGCCCCTAATGCTGATAGCGCTTCTTTTACTCTATGCAATAGGCTGCTCCAGCGCATTCCAGGGAAACCCAACCAAACACATACCATTTTCGAGAGGCCCTTCGCTCCCTAGATTACCTACAACCCTTGCTCCGCAGAGCTTCTTGTAAGTCCAAAAGGAACAAGTCCAACTGGCAGGTGAAAGGGGACCCCCATCAACCACAAAGAGACCTTTGATCCTGTCCGGAATCATCTCATGCCTGATGAAACCAATAACCTCTGTCACTAATCTGCGGATTTCCCCCGGGTCTAACTACATCTACAGCAGTAGTGTAGCCCTTCCCAGGGTCGAGAGGTCATTACCCCTAGGTGAATGTCCAAGGTAAGAGGAGGGGCCCCCACTGCTACTAGCACTTCCAAAATCTATGCAATAGGCTGTTCCAGCGCATGCCAGTGAAACCCCCCCACCCACATTCACACAAAGCGTCTGCAGACTTCACCCAGGTCAAGTTTCATCTTCTGCGATAACGCAGTCCTCCGAATACGTGAGGTCGTTACCCCCCCAAGTGGAAGGCCAGGGGGTGGGGAGGGGCTCCAACATAATCTATAGGGTGCTCGAGTTTATTCACGAGGCTGTACCACGCAGCCAGGGAAGCCCAGCTACACGAAAACGAATTCGTGAAACTGTGAATCCAAATCCTGATAGGACCCACCGAGTTAAGCCACCACGCCTCTGGGATTAAATGTGCAAAGATGGGTGTAAAATGTTACCAGGTTGCCCAGTGAGTACCCCCACAAACTGAGAAGGGCAAAAAGTGAGGGCCCCTCCCCAATGAGCGCACAGGGGGAAGCCATGACAGCAAATCTGTAAATTGTATCATTGAATGTCCCGGGAAAATTTTCGCCCAGCAATTAGAGAGTTTCATAATAGCTGAAGAGAGCAATACCAATAGCTTAGTTACACAAACAACTCGCTGCACGTAGTACTGTACTGCCTCCTACTAGCCTTATCAGGTGGAAGTAAAAGCGTCGCCTGCTGGTACCATGTGCTGGGGTAATTAGCCGCACGTATACATGTCACTACCCTTAGTGCCTGTCAGAGGAGGATGCCCACAATAATATAGTGCGAACAGCGCAACACCCGCCATCGCTGTGAGGCTCCCTGGTACATCCGGCCCAAAGCAACGGACCCTTATGCTATCCCGGAGGCAGAACTACCCAGCATGTTACAGGACCCCGGATGTGTAATGTTGGGAATAGAAAGGCCGGTGACAAGTATGTAGGGGACTCTCCCCAGCCCCAAAACTACATTTAGCAAACAAGGACCAGAGTGGTGCTACCTGAAAGGGATCACTGAAATAATATCGAGCCCATTAATATCGACTTGCAAAAATATCGATGAGAAAATATCGAGGGACAAAATATCGAGTTTCTATCTTTATACAGGTAAGTACAAAAATATCGACTCTAAAATATCGACTGTAAATAATATAGACTGTCAAAATATCGTTTTTTTTATATGTCTTTAAATTAAGTTAAAACTAATATAAAAATAAATTTCTTTAATATAAACTTAGTTAAAATTATTAAATAAATGTAATAATAATAAATAATTAATGTAAATTACAAAAAATAATAAATATATATATATATAAATACATATTATTAACTAAACATATATAATATTTTTACCGTAGCATAGCAAATTGGTTAAAATTTATTGTAACAACTATAGTGAATTCAACAGTAGAAAAACGCAGGATAGCGTAGGGGTAAAAATAACTATTCCCACTCCAGTGGGTGCAACAGTAGGGAAAACATTGGATAGCGTAAGGGTTAAAATTACTATTCCCACTCCAGTGGGTGCAACAGTAGGGAAAGCGTTGGATAGCGTAGGGGTTAAAATTACTATTCCCACTCCAGTGGGTGCAACAGTAGGGAAAGCGTTGGATAGCGTAGGGGTTAAAATTACTATTCCCACTCCAGTGGGTGCAACAGTAGGGAAAGCATTGGATAGCGTAGAGGTTAAAATTACTATTCCCACTCCAGTGGGTGCAACAGTAGGCAAAGCGCTGGATAGCGTAGGGGTTAAAATGACTATTAATTAATTAACAATTAACAATTTTAATTAATTTACATAATTAATTAATTATTATTAATTAACTTCCCACCCTATCCCCCTATAAACTCACAACCCACTACAGAAAATAAATTACTAAGTATTAATTATTTATCAAATAAATATTTATAATTAAATACCAATTATATTTTAATTAATTAGCAATTAATAAGTATTTAACAATTATTATTAATTTACAAAATTATTTAATTATAATAAAATTACTTCCCACCCTATTCCCCTATAAACCCACAACCCGCTACAGAAAATAATGTACTAAAAATTAATTATTAGTTATTTATTATTTTTTATCAATTATATTTTAATTATTTACCAATTAATAATGAATTAACAATTGATAATAATTTACAAAATTAATTAATTATAATTAAATTACTTCCCACCCTATTCCCCTATAAACCCACAACCCGCTACAGATTTATATTACACAATTATTACAAATTATTAATAACTACCTTATTTTCGATTTTTTTTGTCTATATTCTATCTAGTCGATATTATGTCTAGTCTATATTTTTGATTCGATATTTTGGCTATTAATATCGATATTACTCGATATTTTTGTAGTCTATATTATGTCTGGGCGATATTTTGGCTAGTCTATATTTTTTACTCGATATTTTGTCCAAACGATATTTTGGAATCGATATTATGTTTGTTTACCACCTGAAAGACATAGTCGTCCTGTATGTACCAGGAAAACAAGTTGACAAATGCAGAGGCAGGCACTGCATCCCCTGTTGGGAGACCCATGCAAATCCCCTCACGCTGTTTGGTGAAGTCCTATCCCGGGTAACCCTACCTGTTGTCCGAGATGATCCTCGAAGTGGAAGGACACCTGCCCTAGTTGGCAGGTAGCCCCCTGGATTGCTGGCCCTCCACTGACGTTAGCGAATGGGCATGCTTGGATCATGTAGGTACTGGTGGACACATGTAATGTGCAGTACTAGTGGTCGACCAAGTCCTGAACTGCGCATGCATACTATCTGCGCACTGAAAAAGCAGGAGCCTTCACAAGGAGCTGCCCCTAGTTTGCGACTAGAGGAGGGCATACAACACCCATTCTGGTTGACTACGCTCCGCCCAGCTGTGCCCACTGCCCCACACGATAGACAGTTGCTATGGTGCCTGCCCTGATGGCGCCTCGGGAGGCCCCCCGAGAGGGTAAGGTGGTTCTCCAGAGGTTCCTGCAATAGAAACAGAATCTCCCTAAAAAAGGCCTGTCCTCCCTCATATACAATAAGAGTTCACTGTACTGGGACAAGGCCCTCAATGACGCACACAACCAAGGGAAAGCCTGTTTGACAGCAACGAGAAGCAGGTCGACCACCTACCTACACCTAAGGAGTGGGGACGGTAGAAACTATATTAATTATTCAAATGGTAAGTCAAAATGAGCTGCACTTAGTTACTTTCCTTCAGAATTGTAATGCCCTCGCTAATGTCTGAAGGGAGCCTCTCAAAATGGGAATTAAATCTCCATGCTCCGGAGGGTCCCACCAGGAAGATCTTGTGGTTTGAGAATCTGCCCAAAGGACCTGTTACCTTCTCCCCGTGCCTGGTCATCTGCTGACACTGTGCACTGCCCTTCTCTACTACTTGCACTTAATATGCTCCTGTAGCATGCACGCCTGACCCTTTCCTCCCGATAAAGCCCCGTATGCTAACTCTTGTAAAACATGCTCTGGAGAACCGGTTTGTACTTAGCCTGAACGTGTTCGCAAGGATTTCTCTCACGTATCGGTTCTGTTCGAGTCGTGGCACGCTCTGACACCAACTGGTCACAGTCCGCGCAGTAAGAAGGCATAAAGATAGAGTACATAAATGCCCACTGCTGCGGGATGGGTAGAGGCAAGGCAAGGCACTCACACGCTTCCCGTGCACAAAGACGATTGCTTGCGCAGCGCGGGCCCCAGCCCCTCCATTAAAGACGCGTGCCTAACCGCTGCCATGCCCTCTCCAGTTGGCCTCCTGGACTCTGGCTTGCTGCTAGTAAGAACCTATAGGACTAGCCTCCCTGGCAGCCAAGCGCTACTGAGGCCGCTGAATACCGTCAATCGAGAAAGTCAACAAGGCTCCTCGGACCAAGCGTGTCACCAGACAGATGAATCTACAACACTGAGGTCCTGAGTGTCGATGAACCCCGGGCACCCACCTGCCCTGTGAAGGGACCACATACGCATCCCACCAGGCAGTGCGCAACAGCCCATAAGCCCAATAGTGCACTGCTAAATACTGTGGTACTAAGAACCTGCGGGACGAAGAAGGTGTCCACTCTGTTCGAACTGGAGCGCTCATGCATGCCGCCCCATCGCCCTCCACACAACATGGGCTAACTGCTAGACCCTGGGGGGCACAGCATGACCCAGGTTCCACGTTACAAGTCGACCACGACTACGGCGCACCTGAGTGCAGCCCGGGAAAGTGCCTTGTTCATGAGCAGAAGTGAGCGCTGCCGCCTGAGCATGTCAACGCATGACCTTGTTGTATGCTCGCGTACCCCCGAGCCGTACCTCAGGGGGGTCGCACCATATGAGTGCCAATGGCGTGAAGCAAGAACGCTGGACTAGGTGCCTGCGAACAGCTAGATGATCCCTATCATTCCGGCGTCCGTGAAGATCAGCGAGCTGGTGCCCAAGTCACCTCGTGCTAGGCTAATCTTCCGCCGGAGCCGGGGAGCGAGCCGTGGTCCCCACATTCTAGAGTCAGTCTCCCTAAGTGGAGTCCCCCCGGCGCCCTCCAAGCAAGAGCGTCTCGTTGCAGGGGAACACAGGGGCGTCGCCTACCGTTACTTAGAGCAATCCACCTCACGCCAAGGTTAGTTGTTGAATGTTACGAATCCAGCATGCCGGACTGTCAAGTTGCCTATGCCCAGCTGTTATGAATTTATTTATTTATTTTTTATTTATAGTAAAAAGTTTTATATAGCGCTGGCTAGACTCAGAGGTATCAAACGGAGCTCAACTGTCGGCTGACCCCTAGCATGTACCATCAATACCGCAGCATGTGGCGGTAATATCTCTTCGTGGGAGGTAGCGCACACATATACTGTACCAAGGCAGGGGTCCAGTTATCGGACGACCGACTGTGCCCAAGGCAGGCCGGGAGAAGAAAGAGGGGGGGTCCGGCCAGGTAGGGGCAAGTGTGCACTGCCCCAGATTAAACAACTCAGTGCATGCGGAGCGCTCCACGAAGTAACCCGTACCCATCCAAAGGACAGCTAAGGACTTGCTATGTTTCAAGCGGTGAAAGCGCTGCCGCCTGTGCGGTGTAACCAATAGTTGAACTTCGAGCGGAAATGAAACCTGCACACATCACATTACTACTGTAGTGCACCGTATGCTACCTCGCAATGCTGAATGCTCACATAGTCACCTATGCCTCATGAATGGAGCTTATGCTTATGTGATGTGTTCACTAGTAATGTTCTCTGGTTTCAGTTCAGTTTCTATTGTGGAATGCTCTGACGCCTAAAGGTACCGTCTGCGCTATGGCGACACATAACTAATAGTAAAAACCAACGCGGCACACGGGTAGGTCGGACCCCCGACCATGGCATGGACGACACCCACTCGAACCAAGTGAGCTACACACCCCCGATGCAAGGCAAGCACTAGGGAGTGGCCAGGAGCCCAAGGCCCCAGTGGCAACACTCAACCATACAGGTTTACGGGATCGTTTACACCAGTGCGAGTTGCTCTCGCCCCGCTCCATGGCGGTATTAGATTGCGGACCTCCGCGCAAGGCTCCCGGTGGTGGCGAGCCTGCCCAGCGGCCAGCCCTAGACAAAATAGCACCGGTGGACAAACAACGAAGGATAGGGTCAGTTTCATGGTCTCGCCCCGGCCCGACCGCGCTACAGCTTGAACGCCGGCCCCGAAGGGGCTCGTACCATCAGTCCAAGATTCGAGGTCAGGCGCTAATCCCTCCGGCCACGCGGACATGAGTGTGGATTATGCAGCTCCAAGAGAGAGCTTCGGGACGCGGGGCACACCCGGACAGTCAGATTGAATGTCTAGACCGTGCTGCATACTACATCAGGGGCACACGGCCCTCCGGGTGTGCACTGCGTTGCCTGTGCGATGGCCGGAACACCCCTCAAGCACAATACTGCCACTGCTCAACAACGCATCGTAACTGTAATTAGCCCAGGTGCTTAGTATGGCATATCCAATGCTAGGCCAGCTGAAAGTGCAAATCCACCTTGTGATACTTTATGTTACCGTTTTAGCCACAGGGTGAAAGTGGCTCTGACAATTATACACGGGCATCACGGTGTAGCGAGCGGTCGCGCGCTGGGTGTACCGCTGGCTACCTAACTAGCTGCCGTAGAGCCAACTGGTTCCAGTTAGAAATTATAGACTTTGTTCAGATTTCTGAGGGGAGATGTCAAGTCAAGTCAAGTCAGATAATTTATATAGCGCACTACATACCCAGAGGGTCTCAAGGCGCTTAGAAAGGGAGGAGGATTACTTGTCAAATAACCACGTTTTAAGTTGCTTTCTATATGCTAGGTGGTTCTGGGTAAGGCGAAGGTAAGCGGGGAGTGAGTTCCATGTTTTAGCAGCTAGGTATGAGTAGGATCTGCCTCCCATGGTGGTCTTGTTGATGCGGGGTACAGTGGCGAGGGCTTGGTTGGAAGAACGCAGTTGGCGGGAGGGGGTGTAGAAGGACAGTCGTGAGTTAAGGCATTCTGGTCCGATGTCGTAGAGTGATTTGTGTGCGTGGGTTATCAGTCGGAAAGTGATTCTCTTATTGACGGGTAGCCAGTGGAGGTCTTTCAGGTGACCGGAGATGTGTTCGTTGCGCGGTATGTCTAATATAATCCTGGCTGAGGCGTTTTGGATTCGTTGGAGTTTCTTCTGGAGTTTAGCGGTAGTACCTGCGCAGAGGGTGTTTCCGTAGTCCAGTCGGCTCGTGACCAGAGCATGGGTGACTGTTTTCCTTGTTTCGGTGGGGATCCAGCGGAAAGTTTTTTTGAGCATGCGGAGAATGTTGAAGCAGGATGAGGATACGGCGCTGACTTGTCTGTTCATTGAGAGTGAAGAATCCAGGATGACGCCTAGGTCCCGTGCGTGGTCTGTCGGGATGGGTGCTGAGATCTTCACTAGGTGGCGAGCGTGTGCGCGGCTCTATCGAAGCAGAGCAGAACAGACAGACACATACGCAGAGCGAGCAGGAGCCGCAGCGGGAGCTACAGGAAAGGCTTCTTTGGGGCTTTTTTCGGGGGTATCCAGCCTCAGCCCCAGGCCCAAGCCCCCCCCGCAATTTGATTTTCAGCTCTCCAGCTCTCCTTCAGCCATGCAGCCGGGAGGCCGAGAAGCCTAGACCTTGGACCTTGCCCTGCATAACGTCGGACACTCCGGCCAGCCCAGAGCCACCGAGGAGGAAGGAGAGGAGCGGTTGGGACCGTTTACCGTTTCCAGTCTCCCGAGGCTCAGTTCGGTACACCCGCCACCCAGCCAGCCAGG
>NW_028254159.1:0-76887 GCF_964263255.1 Lissotriton vulgaris
AAGATACAGATCATGTTGGTCCCGATTCACAGAATGAACTTAAGACTCAATCCTAAACTTACTACTATTTTGGTATTCACAGAATGCACTTACTACTTTTGGCATTCACAGAATGAACTTACTACTTTTGGTATTCACAGAAGTTAGGATTTTGTCTTAAAACAGACTTAAGACAGACTTAAGACAAATTTAAGACAGACTTAAGACAGATTTAAGACAAAATCCTAACTTAAGTCTGTCTTAAGTCTGTCTTAAACTTAAGACAAAATCCTAACTTCTGTGATTACCAAAAGTAGTAAGTGTATTCTGTGAATACCAAAATAGTAGTAAGTTTAGGATTGCGTCTTAAGTTCATTCTGTGAATGCCAAAAGTAGTAAGTGAATTTCTGTGAATACCAAAATAGTAGTAAGTTTAGGATTGAGTCTTAAGTTCATTCTGTGAATCAGGCCCGTTGGGCCCGATTCACAGAACTAACTTAAGACAACATCCTAAACTTACTACTTTTGGTACTCACAGAAGTTAGGATTTTGTCTTAAGTTTGTCTTAGGACAGACTTAAGACAAAATCCTAAATTAAGTCTTTCTTAAGTCTGTCTTATTAGGTCTGTCTTAAGACAAACTTAAGACAAAATCCTAACTTCTGTGAATACCAAAAGTAGTAAGTTTAGGATTTTGTCTCAAGTTAGTTCTGTGAATCGGGCCCACTGTATCTATAGACTAACAAAAGAACAACTTGAAACCCCATTGCAAAAACCTGACTGTAGTACAAATGTCACAATGCAGCTATGCAGAAATGTTGTGGTCTTGATGAAATGCCCTTCCTCTCAGGGCTCAGCTCACTTACCAGCATCAAACGTGCGCACTGTCATCTCGGAACCCCTGCCTAAGCTATATACATTATTTCAATCTCAAACCGAAGAAGAAAAATAGAAAAATAAGTATACATTAAACCACTACATAAACTACAAAATGCTTCACTCAAATCACAAACCTTACGTTTATTTTTAATGTGAAAGTTGAATCTTTCCAATTTTTTGTTTCATTATAAAAGACCAGGTGATACAATAGACTCTAGGGGCCCGATTCACAGAATGAACTTAAGACTCAATCCTAAACATACTACTATTTTGGTATTCACAGAATGCACTTACTACTTTTGGCATTCACAGAATGAACTTACTACTTTTGGTATTCACAGACGTTAGGATTTTGTCTTAAGTCTGTCTTAAGTTTGTCTTAAATCTGTCTTAAGTTTGTCTTAAGACAAACTTAAGACTAAATCCTAACTTCTGTGAATACCAAAAGTAGTAAGTGCATTCTGTGAATGCCAAAAGTAGTAAGTGCATTCTGTGAATACCAAAATAATAGTAAGTTTAGGATTGAGTCTTAAGTTCATTCTGTGAATCGGGCCCTAGCAGATCACAATGGGCCTGATTATAAGTTTGGCAGTACGATGGCCCGCCAAACACACAGTGGATGTGCTGCAACCGCTGCACCAGTGGTTCGATCTCCATATTACGATTACGGCAGTCGGACCACCAGAGGCCTGCCGCAACCGCCAGGTATCTGTGACCCCTGGCAGTGGCGCAGCGGTCAGAGGCTCGCAATATGCTGGTGGTGCCCCTGCAGCACGACCAAGCATATTGCGAGTTTCTTTACTGCCATCCTTTTTATGGCAGTAAGCCTGTCATTAAAAGTGTAGCGTGAGTAAACAGAGGCCCCCTGTTGTGTGGGGATGCCTGCAATGGGGGCACATGGTGTGCCCCCCGTCTGCATGCACCCCCTGTTCCAACAATGGCATGGAATTTCCAGGCCATGCCATGCTGAGACATGCTGTGACTGTCCCACGGTGCTGCCTTTTTACGGCTCTTCTATGAGTCTTAGAAAGGAAGCGCCATGGGCCAGCTGCCGCAGGACTACCTGTAGTGTAGTTCATATATTCCCAATAGGCTCTGCTCATTGGAATAATATATTCAGCAGTGTAGACGTAGGACTGAGGTCGAATAGGTCTCTACTGACTATATTAGACTTAAGGTTTGCCAGCTAGCTCAGAGGTCACTAGAAACGTTCTCGAATAAACGAGGAGGAGTTTAACCTCCCTGGATAGACAAGAAGGGATTCGCTTCCGACAACCATATAACATGACAACTTTGCTCCCTCAGAATAAGAGTGTATCTCTAGAGTCGTGTTAAAACAATAGACAGCTATTTCACTCAGTCAGATGTGCGTACTTAGTTTCACCAGAGTGCAGGGAAAAGAGAGACGGGCGTTTTCAATAAAAGGTGTGATTTAGTGAGCAGTCTTCTTTCTCATGCAAGAGAAATGAATTGCCATAATTGCAATACTAAATGTAAAGTAAAGTGTGTACAGTAAAAAGAGTATTATGAAATAATACTGTAAAAGCATTGGTATGGTTTCTTAGCCATAAGATACTTTAAAATGGATAAAATATACACATACATATATACATTGACTAACGTACTCAACTGGTGCTTCTAACTACGCCTACCCCGGTGTACCTGACCTAAGCCTAATACCTGGGAAGGAGTAAGTAAGTAGCAGTTAAAGTTAAGTTGGTTTTGCCAAGAATCTGACTCAAGAATTCTCTTTAAGGGTTTAGTCAGTTCCGTACCTGGGTAATAGAATGCAGGAGGTCTGGTATCTCTCTTTCAGGACTCGATATCCAAGTAGCCAGCGAAGGCGGCTGAGAACACCGGAGCTGGATTTCTCGGCAGGAGAAAAGACAGCGTCTCTCTCAGTGTGTCAAAGAGGAGGGGCAGCGTCCGTGGGCTCTCGCATCAGCTGGGCTCTCGGGCAAGTAGATAGCTGCCCGGCTCTAAAACCACCACCGTGTGTTTGCTTAAGGCAGGGGTCTCCAAACCAGTCCTGGAGGGCCGGATCCATGCCAGATTTTTAAAATAACTACATGTATCTCAATGGGGATATCCCAAAAATCTGGCATGGATCCGGCCCTCCAGGACCGGTTTGGAGACCCCTGGCTTAAGGCAACGTTGGTATATTTATACCTGAAAGGTGCCGAGTTTGATGTAAGGTTTGGACATAAGACGTCAATAAAGATGTCACTAAGAACTGACTGTTCCTTTAGTGTTCGCAGGAGTTTAATGACAAATCAAAACAAAAGCAAATGGGGATTTCCCAGGTTGCTGGTGGTTTGGTGTGTCGAAAGAACTCGTTGTGCTTTCTAGGAATCCAAGGAAGTAGCTCCTGCCGTGTTTTTTGGACTGCAAGGGCTATTTACTTAAATATGGATATGATTCTTATGCCATTATAGGGATATTATTGATTATAGCCGTACAAGGGCATAAAATAGCAATATTGATTTGGTTCCTAGATAAAAACACAATACCCACTCCACGATCTAATATCCATCATTACTAAAACTAAGCAATAGTAAACATTAAAGGTGCATGTGTATTCCAACCCACCCCAAAATACATTTTATGCATTCGAAATGGTGTATGCGAAATACACGAAAATGATTATTGTACTGTACGCTTTTCAAGTAGTGTAATCATTCAGTTAAACATGCTTATATATATTAGCTGAACGATTTGCGAAAATTACACATGAAATGGCTCTTTATACAGAAAAGAAGGTCGAGACCATTCCATCACATATAAATACAGTTGCTGTAAAAATGTGCTAGAGGCTGAGGTAATATATTGTCTCTAGAGTTCCTAAAAATAGAAGCTCTGTTCTTTAAGAATAATTCTACTTTAAGCAGAGAACATGTGCCAGAAAAGGGTAAATATTTTGGAAGTTTGAAAAAAAATAATTTCTTTTCAGGGGAAAAAATAGTTCCAAATGTTTTCAGTAGCTTTTGTTTTTCAAAGCTGAAGGCCGAATTCAGAGTTCAGGGGAACGCTGTGTGCTTGTTGCTTAAAAGTTATTCTTTGTGTTCAGGGGAGAACATCATTTCAGACAGACTCGCAAAAAATTGGTCTTTGACATCAGGTGAAAGTTCGACCAAGTTTGAAAGTGCCGCAACAGTGCAGTCGTGAGAATGATTGATATCATCGATGTCAGGATCAGCAATGTTCACAGAAGGTCGTACTTGGGTGATGCTGCTCTCATCTCGTACTTCACTGCCACCTAATCGTAGTGGTGAAGTCTCAACGAATGCCGTCATCAGAATGGGTAGCCGCAGGGGACAACACGATGCATGAGCCATTACCAGACTTAGCAAAGTATCTGTATCCAATGATACTGCTGATGGTAGTGTAAGACAAACGTCCAACAGACATTCTTCTCCGCATAGCATACATCGAAGCACAGGTAGGATGCAATTTTGCCAGATAGGTCTGAATGAAAGAAACCAGGTCATATTCAGATCTTTTAGCCAGGCTAAACCAAGGACTTTAGTTATGCGGTCCCGATAGCGTATAGCTAGGATCGTTTCTTCCATTGTTGCTTGAGTCTTGTCTGCGACTTGGCTTGCCATATCGGAGCAGAAGGGTCAAAAATAAAATTCCTGCTACGAGTCCCAAAAGTAGTGGTAGGCCGCCAAAGACAGAACGGACAAAATTGGGAAAGATGCCCAGAACTGCTTCGAAGGGTGTTAACAGTCCCGAAAAAATTGTCTTAAATATATGTGGGATACCACTGGCATCAGACATATTTAGGATTTGACTTAGCATTTCTACGAAATGCACGGGGCAATTTGTTGATAAAAGGGTATGTATCTCTGCCGTTGTCCTTGCAACTAGAAGATCATACGTTTCTTTTGATGACGTTAAAGGCACGGTTGACTGTAAAAGAACAGACTTCATTCTGCTTAAAGTATCAATTCGTATAGAAGAGATATTCAAAGAAGGCCAAATCGTCGCCTCCGTATCTGGAGAGCTGTTTGGATACAATACTTGCATACAGCAAGTGACCATGGAACCAACGCTTACGAGATAGGCTTTCCCTGGAACCATGCCACAACAGCTGTGGTCCATCATTAGAATATAGCTCCCGTTAGAAAGCCGTCTAAAGAATGGCACTATTTGTGTTGCAGGTGTGCCGTGCTGGTGACATGAAAGGTTATTTGAAGTCCCCTCACAGGCCCCATGCAAATTAATACCTTGGCACAGAAGTATACCGTTTAGTGATTGTTTACAATTGTTACCACTAAGAAATACATTTTGTTTCTTTTCACTATAACATGTGTGTGTGTAAGGCAATTTCCATGATGACTTAATGTATCCTTTACCCAACCTTTCATACTGGCCTTCTGGTATATATTCTTGGCAGTATTTAAACTGTAAAGTTGTTATCGGAATTGCAATTATTCCGTGTATTATCCATTCAATGACAGGTCTTTCTTTTTTTTTTTTTTTTTTGTGTCCTCATATATGCCACCAGATTTTGTATGCTCTAGATGGGTCTCACTGTCGCCTTTTATACTGTCATTTCTGAATCCGCCCCAGGGACAGTATCTTAGCGGACAGGAATGTCCCAGAGGTAGGTTGTTTCCTTATCCAACTCCCCTGACCTATGATGGAATACTTCAGGCCAGGGGAGGACAGGACCGACACAACCTCTGGCATAATCATCGGACCGTTTACTTGTTAGACCAGACCTCCAGTTTTGACCAAACATTCTCAGTATTTCCATTGCGACCGACCATGTCCATCTTACAGACTTCCATTATATTTTTTAGACACTCTGCAAATTTGGGAGGGGCAGCTGACTTCCATTCTTTACATATTTCTCCCCTGGCGATAACCACTACATAGAAAATAAACTGTGAATGTAGATTATTAATATTATAGTCATAAGGTAGACCGAAAAATACAAGTCAGGGTGTACATAAAATGGTTGTTGTTAGTACCTCGCCCAGCAAGCCAACTATCGCTCTCCAGTACTCCTGGATCTCCGGGCACTCCAAAAACATGTGGATATCATCTGCTGCTATGAGATTACGGAGGGGTCAGTAGTAGTTATTTTGCGTTATCTTGTATAATTTAGCCGGGGTCCAATATACTCTATAAACTGTAAATAAATGATTACGCCTTAGATTGGCTGGTTTAATTAGTCTCTGGGATAAAGTAAAAGAATCTGACCAGATTTTACTGCGCTCTTCAGGGAGTTCAGCTATTATGTTTCCCCATAAACTTGTCAGTTCAAGATGTAGATTATTCTCTTCATCAGTAATTAACAGTTTATACCAGAATGAGACTTCTCTAATCCATCCCCACCCCCTACAAATTGCATCCAGAAGTCCAGTATCTTTTTCCGGCTGTAAGATCTGACTTGACCACCAAGCAGATAATTGGTAGAATTTAAATCTAGTCAGTAGCCCGTTTGTAAGTAATGTTAGGGAGTTCCAGTCCATAAGGCCCGAACCTACCCATAAGTCCTCCCATTTCAGTATTCCAGCTATTCTAAAAGGATGTGAGAGCTGATCTTGAAGACACGCAGGAGTTCCTGGAGTGTACGTATGATAGTAGGGCATTCCCAATACCTTTCGGATAAACCCCCAGTTTTTAAGTGCGGTCTGTAGGATCTTAAGACAAATTTTTTTAAAGAATTACTGGTCGCCGAACTTAAATTAAAAAAAATCATGGCCATAAGGTAGATCGTACAATAAAGCCTGGAACAGACGGCCCTGTGAAGATGCATCTAGTGTGTTTGCAAGTAGCCTAAAATTTTTAAAGTGGAAAGCATGACAATATAATAGTAAGTCCGGTAGAGCTAGACCTCCAATTTTTAAACCCCTCCTCAATTTTTTCCAGGCTATCCTAGAGGATTTACAGGCCCAGATAAAAGATCCAATCTTGCCCTGGAGATTAGTGATATCTTTTGATGAGAATGATAAAGGGATGGAATTATAAAGAAAGGTCAGTTTGGGGAGTATAGTCATTTTAATGAGATTAACTCGTCCATATATATTTAATGGTAGATTGCCCCATCTTGTTAATATTTTAGTGATGTCTTTAACAACAGTCTGCCAACTAGTTATTGGTATATTCTTTAAATCTTGAGTTAAGTAAATTCCCAAATATCGCATTTTTTGTTTCGCCCCCTGTATAGGAGTATTATTATTCCACCCCATTATCTCTGTCTTCTCCTTGTTAATTTGGTAACCTGACAGTTTTCCAAATTCTTCTGATAAGTGAAATAGCCTGGGTATAGCTTCAGTGTGGTTAGAGGTATATAAGAGGAGATCATCCGCATATAGGGCAGTTTTTAACTCCAGATTAGCCATCCTAAAAGGTCGAATTACATTGTCGCTTCTAATACCACAAACAAAAGGCTCCATATAAATATCAAACAAAAGAGGAGATAAGGGGCAACCCTGTCTGGTACCTCGGGATATGTCAAACCAATCAGATAATGCCCCGTTAACCAATACTTTTGCCATTGGGTTATGATACAGTGATTTAATACCCTTTATAAATATTAGGGGGAACCCAAATGCAGTCATTGTGGCCCAAAGATAATTCCAATTGACCTGGTCAAAGGCCTTGGCCGCGTCTATCGCGACCAAGGCTAACAGGAGGCCTTTATCTTTAGCGTAGTCTATAGCCCCTATCACTTGAAAAGTTCGTTCATTTAATTGTCTCCCTGGAATGAAACCTCTTTGATCAGTATGGATTATAGATTTTATTATCTTTGCGAGTCTAGTCGCTAAGATCCAGGAATATAGTTTCATATCCGTGTTTAAAAGAGAAATTGGCCTGTAAGACTCTATTTTCTTGGGGTCTTTGATAGGTTTTGCAATAAGCATTATTGTGGCTTCAGCCCAAGAAGGGGGGACACTGTAGCCATGAGATAGTAAATGATTAAAGAGTGTAATGAGTGAGGGTGACAGTTGTTCTAAGTAATCTATATAGAGCTCGACCGGAAGCCCATCTGAGCCTGCCGCTTTCCCCCGCTTCATTTTCTTTAATTGGTTTGATATTTCCCCCTCTGTGATCTCGCTTTCTAGATATCTTTTATCCAATTCAGAAATTTGAGGTAGGTTTTTCTGGAGCAACCACGTTTCTATCTCTTCTAACTTAGGGTCTTTATCTTCAGTATAGAGGCTTTTCATGAAGCTCCTGGCTTCATCTCTGATATCAGCATCTTCCTCGATCAAATCTCCTGTCTCTCTTTGTATTAAGACTTTGATATTGTTCCTAGTTCTTTCCTCTCTAGATTTCCAGGCAAGGAGGGCTCCGCATTTTTCACCATATTCGAAGTTCTTTAATTTGCTGGTCTCCCATTTTTCTTTAATAATTTTCTCATCACAGACTTTAAGCTGAAGTTGTAACTCTATAAGCTCCTTCTCTAACACCTGGACCCTCTCGGAGTTTGATAAGATGGCGTTTTGTAGCTCAGAATCTTTTCTGGTTATTGCCGCCAGATCTTCCCTTCTCTTGGCTTTTATAACCTTTCTTTTGTGAGCCATTAGGGAACTCAAAACCCCTCTCAGAAAAGCCTTATAAGTTTCCCAAACAACCTGAGGGGTGGAGGAGCCTATATTTATTGTGAAAAATTCTGTGTTTTTTTCTTTAACTTCTCTTTTCACCTGATCACTTAATAACAATGACCTTTCCAAGGTCCATCTTGTTTATAAGGGTCTCAAGTTTAGTAAAATTACCATTTCCAAAACTGCATGGTCTGACATCCCAACGGGTGTAAACGAAAGATAATTAATGTCTGTAAGGAGATGCTGATCAACTAAAAAGTGGTCAATCCTTGAGTAATTTTTTTATTTTTTACTGTAGAAGGTAAATCCCCGTGTAGATCTATATTTCTTCCTCCATACGTCTAAAAGGCTGAAGTCTTTCATTATACCGCCTAAGGTAGAGAGTGATTTAGTGGGAGCGTGATACTTGGCTTTAAAGGTTCTATCTAGTGTCTGATCGAAAACCAAGTTAAAATCACCTCCCAAAATTACTGGGACAGGTCTTTCTGACATTGTCAATGATAATCTCTCAAGTTTTTCAATGCTCAGAATTGTATAGTCTGCTCCTTTTTGTGCCAAACTGATTTGTTTATCAGTAAGGTTAAAGATAGAGAATAATGACGTTGTGTTTATCAAACGCCATGGCACGTAGTGTGAACGCAGATTTTGCAACGTCCAGCCTAGCTGTATAATAGAACGTAATTGGGACTGACCGTGTTGTAACATTAGTAAGTCCTGATCTCTTATATCAATAGCAGATGATACAATACTGTCCAGTGAATATATTCTGGAGGACAGAGTCATTAACCCATTGCCCACAACAGAAAGTGATTCTTCCAAATTAATACGATCAATTTCTCGTGTTTTCTCTGCTGTCTCAATTTGAGTTACTTTCCATGCTTCGTTGTACGCAGGGTATATACCGGCCGCTATGAAACATTTTTGACGCTGTTTGCGTAGGACCATTATGAAATCACGCAAGACAGCTCCGTCTTTAAGTAAAGTCAAGTGTTGCTTCATTTCAGCCAGTGTGGATGTTTGTAGGCATCCAAGGCATAGTTTCCCTGCACTGCATGTTGTTACTATCCCTGGATGTTGTCTCTGGGAGTATCTAGGGTCTGGCCTGGTCATTTTGAACCCCTGTTTTTTGTTCAGGAATCTATCTTGACAGTTATTTGTGTCTGTTGGCCAGATCAACCACTTTTTCCAATCAGGATGTGGTCTGTTTTGATGTAAAATTTGGGATACGTCTATCTCAACATCTGTAGTGGTATTACTATCAGGTATTGGCTTCGGAATAGACGGTTTGTTTAAGTCTTTAATCTTAGCTAGGCCAAGACAAGTAGTCTGTTGAATGGTGTCATTCAGAAATATTATTTGTTCTGGGATCATGCAGGCTCTAAATAATGCTTCTAAACCTTGGCTCTGCCAATTTTTTGTACCCCAGATGGTTTTCGTTTCAATGTTGTCTTTCCAGAAATCAATAAATCAATTTAGTATTTGTCAACATTGTTTTTATCCAGTTCTTATTTAACAGTTTAAAATAAAATGTTTCTGCATCACCTGTGTTAAACCCTGAGAAGTATGGGAATTTCTCATAAAATGTTTTCGAACTGCCTTTTGGTTGAGTTGCACAATGTTCCCATTGATTATACTTTAAAACATTTCTAGGTTGAGCAGATTTATGTAAATAGTGATGTGCAAAGTAGTTATAGCAGTACATTTGTTCATAATTCGACGAACCCTGTAAAGTAATCATGTTCTGTAAATTTTGCTGACATTACTAAATCTGACATCATATTATTTATGCTTTCAAAGTCCCAATCATCAGAGAATGTGCTTGGTTTTACAAAGTCACTTAATGAAACCTTGAACTGATGTAGATATTTCAAGAGTTCAACCGGGCCATATATTTCGTAATCTGTTTTGTTCCAAGCTACCCCGCCGGGAATTGGAATGGCTGTGACATTTACTGATGATAGTTCTCTTTTCTCGATGAGAGATGACTTGTGTGGCTTTAGGGCCAAGTTGATGTTCTGACTTGCTGTGTCCATTGTATTGTAATTTCCCTCAATGAATTTTCCCAAACAAAGTACCACGATGAGCCAAAGCAGGAGGAAAAGTACACCTAACACAATCCAAAATTCAATCCATGGAGAAATCAGATAGGTTTCTTTGAGTTGATGAAAGAGTTCAGTTAATTTCTCTTGGAAGGTTTTTGTTGCTGGCGTTTCTTCAGGTTCGCTTGGATCTTCAGAAATGTTATCGAAATTGATGATGTAGCCAGATGCAGTTCTGTCAATTGTAGGAATTACTTCCGAATTTTCCTTTGCCTTTTCATTTTTTCTTTCACTAGCATAGTCTGAGGCTACATCGTTGTAGACAGGTGTTTCTTGACAAACTGTTTCAATTTGGGTTTCAAGAGGCACAAGTTCCATGGCATTGTTGCATAGTCCTTTTTTATTCACTGCAGGTTTATCAAATGTGATTAGTCTCTCAGTTTGAACCTCTTGGATTGTAGCAAATTTTGGTATTCTGCTATTTCTTGGGAGTCCACTGGGCCTTCTACTTATTATTGGCCACATGATTGTGGTTTTACCAGGTCGATGGATACAACTTAGTTCTCCTTTTTACCAGCAAGGGGCGGAATTACAACTGATCTTGTTCCGCCGACAGCTAAGACAGGTACTGCTTTTCTGTAAGAAGGCTCAAATTCCTTCTTCACCGCGATCTTCTCTCTGACCAGATCCCCAATCTTTGGAATCCATACAGGCCTTGCTGGGACAGGTGGTTTATCTTCAGTGGCCGTTGGCTGCTGTTTTAACTTTATGTTGCTCAGGTCTTTTCTTGTTTCATTTAAGTCCTGTAAAACAGCCAAACGATCTTTGATGTCAAAGCATTTTCCTTCTACCACTGAAGTCTGACTATATCTAAATCCTGAATATGCATTCTAGTTCCGAACAATAGTTCATACGGACTGAAACCTTTTAGAGAATTTCTTGGCAGATTGTTAAGACTACGTTGGACACTTGTTAAATGTTGGACCCACCCATCACCCGAACCTAATACCCTCGCCGTTATAGATTGCTTTATGTCCCGGTTTTTTCTTTCCACAATCCCATTTCCCTCAGGATGGAAGGGACAAGAGTACCGCAATGCAATGCCCATGCTGGTCATGGCCTCCTCATAAGCTCGAGAGCTAAAAGCAGGACCCTGGTCAGAATGTAGCATGCCAATTGCGTATGTGCTGATAAAGACTCGCAAATCTTTTATAACAGTTCTGGCGTCCGCCGAGCGCTGGTGTCTGTATTTTTAAGTGAATCTAGTCTTAAAAAGGAAATTAATGGGACGCTGGATTTTACGTATAGATAGCCTTATGCTAACTACAAGAATGGCCATGGCAATACTCAGTTCGGTTCGCTACTGCGATCTCTGTTGCAATTTGGACAGCTTTTTGCAAATTTGTAATGTTGCAGGCTCATCCCCGGCCACCAGTATTCTGATTGTAATTCTTTCAGAGATTCCTTGATCTCTCTGTGCCTCATACCCAATCCCATGTGTGCGTCCGCTATTAAGAAGACTCTCCTGTTCGTGTTTGGAATTACTCTATCCCCCACTCCAGGGATTCGAGCAAAAGGAACGGAGTTTGCATCAATTATGTATGTATAATTGAGTGGATAGTTCACGGGAAGAGCTGCACAGTCGCCTTTTGAAGACGTTTTTTTAGCCAGCATGGTTTCCCCGTCTATGTATTTTTCTGAACGCTTTTTTGTGGCTACGGAAGCCGGTTGAGTTGCTTCCGCTATGGCTGTATTAGCCAATGAATTCCCTGCAACGTGAACACAATCACGTTGATGACTCAGTGTATGTATCACGTGAGTCTTTCGTAGTTCTTTCTGTAAAAGAACTACCTGTTCCCAAAGCTTCCTATGCTTTATTGTGGCACCTGTGCCATCTTTGTAATCGATTTGAACCCAGTTCTGTAAGTCAATATTGTAATATTTGACGCAGAAATGCGAATCGCACACTATTAGTGTCGGGAATTCACGATCGGCATTTTCAAGCGCCATCTTTAAAGATCTAATTTCAGCTCGCTGAGCCGAACAGTTTCTCAGTGATTCAGTTTTTGTTATTTTTGGTCTGAATTTACCACAGCGCCAGAGACCTTTAACAATCGTGCATGCTGCATTGTAGGATTTATTATCCACATCATAATGTTTTGCAAATCTGTCCGTATAGATTACACAAGAGTACTGTTGGAGAGGCTGAATTTCGATTGGCAGAGGATATTCTTCTTCATATTTTAGATCTTTCCGTTTTTTCATGTTCGGGTCAAAATAGTATTTCACGTCTTCTGCAGCAAGAGAATTTTCCCAGTGTATCCATTTTGGATCTAATGCCACAGTTTTTAGATTAACTGGGCTTAATAACGCCTCAAGGGCTGATTCTGCTGTAAAAACAGTTATTCTTTTGCCTTGGGCTTGGGCTCTTTCTTTTGCTACAATAGTTTGAACCGCATTTACAATATTCTCAGTAAGACTGAATATTTTTCAGCTTCTGTGTACAAATGTGATTTGTAAGCTATTGGTACCGTTTCTCCTTCATTAGAGGTCAGGTATGTGAATCTGCATCTTCCTGGAATGATTCTGATTACAAGGTTGCGTGTGTTGTCGCGAGTTTGTAATTTTGTTTTAGGTAGCATGTCTGTTTGCAATGATCTCAAAATTTCTGTGTGTTTCTGAGTCCAATTGATTGGTTTAAAATCAGGTTTTATTATTTGATAGACAGGTTTAACCCTCTATGCATAATTTAGAATGTAAGTTCTTCCGAAATTCAGGAAACCTAGTATTGATTGTAAGTTCTTCAGCGTTTTTGGTGCTTGGAGTACAGCGCACTTCTCTAAGAAGTTGTCTGCTAGGCTTTTGCCTTCACTTGATATTTCATATCCTAAAAACAGGACAGTTAGATGGGCAATTTGTGACTTTTTAAAGTTGAATTTGTAACCCTCTGCTGCGAACCCAAGTATTATGGTGTTCACTCTTTTCAAGTAAGTATCCAGGTCATCACCTGTGAGATAGATATCATCGGCATAAGATAATGCCTCATCATCATATATTTGTAGTAACTCTGTTACCCTTGCTGAGAATAATCCTGGGCTATTCTTGAATCCCTGTGGGAGTCGACAGAAATTTTTCTGTGACCCCATTATTGAGAAAGCGGTTAAATACCTGCTTTCAGGTACAATGTTTTGACAAAAGAATCCATTAGAGATGTCTAATGTTGTTTTGTATTTTTTGCGAACGATGTTATTCATTAGTGCTGCACTGTGCGAGTTTTGTACTGCAAATGTTTTACAACATGAGTTAAGGTGTCTGTAGTCCAAGACTAGACGATATGAATCGTCTGGTTTGGAGACAGGAAACAAAGGATTGTTCATTTGAGAGGTGCATGTTTCGATCACCCCTTGGTATTCAAGTTGATCTAAGATCTCCCTGACTGTTTATAGCTTCTTGCTTAATTGGGTACTGCCTTTGTGCAGTTGGTTGACATTTTAACTGGATTTTGTGAGGAGGACAGTCCTCATCCCATCCTACATGATTTTTATATAATGCAGGTGCTTGAGATACTGCCCATTTTCTTGCATATATGTATTTTCTATGAATTGGAATATGATTTGAGAAGGCAGGCATAATCATTTCTTTGCCACGAGGGCACTCCCTGACAAACTCTGGTGGACAGTCTTTCTCAGCTAATAGGATGTCATAGCCTTTTGAAAGGTTATTCCAAAACAGACCCCTTACTTTCCTAGTCTTATCTCCCTCTATACGCAATGTTATTTCGTATATTTTATGAGGTTTGCTAACTCTGGTATCTGCAGTTTTCACCTGAGTGTATTCATTCGTGTCCACTGTCTCCAGATGATTCATCAGGATCTTGCGAGCTATTGTCACTTCTGCTGCACTGTCTAGCATTGTCTGGGCCCACTCTCTGTTTTTCAGCTGTGTCCTCAGTATCCTTGGCATGTTTGATTACTTTAATACTGGCTACCTTCTTTCTTGGAAATTGTAATTTTTTACTTTGAGCAGGTTCCTTGTCTTTGGACTTGACGTGCTCTTCCCTGTGTTCTGACCGTCCTCTTCTTTCCGAGTTCTGCGAGGATGTCTGAAAAGATCGAGAGGGACGTGTATCAATATCTTGATATCTATCAGGCTTTATCAAATTATCCCTATTTTTAAGGTTGTATCTTTTCTCAGAGGCCTCCTCTGGGGAGACTTGTGTCCTTGGTCCGGAGATCTTTCTCTCCGCCGAGGAGACCTTCCTCTGGACTGGAATCTTTTTTCTTTGGGAGTGGATTGTTTATTTCCATCCCAGCTCTTCTTTGGAGTGTTTAGATTATTTTTAATAAATATCTGTTCAGGATTTTCAGTTAGTTGGGGTTTTACCGGTTTCCCACCCAAACTATCTCTACCTAGTTCTTCATAGGATTATTCTATGATTCTGGCAAGCTCAATTGGTTGGTCTGGTATATCTGTTTCTTTCAATTTCTGGCGCATCGCCACAGATGCTGCTTCTCCTTTTATGTTGGCTAATAATATAGCCGAGACCTGCATGAAGTCTTTCAGTAATTTCATACCCAGAGTTAAAGCAGGTTCTGGACCGTATTCATTTTGAATCTGTCTTAGTACATCTGGTATTACCGCCAGAGACGGAACACCATGTGTTTTTGTGTAAATGGAAGCAAAGACTGTGCCCCAAGTGTCACAATCCTCCACATGTGGTGCGACCCCCATTGGAAGGCAGATAGTCAGAATTCTGCGTTTCTCACTAGGGGTAGGATTCGGAAATACCGCCTCTATTTGAGTTATCTTTTGTGCTAGCCAGAATGGAAATTGTTCCCGTTTTGCGGGTGTTTTACCAAGACATGAGTGTATGTTCTGTGGTGTAATTTTGTTTGTGTTTCCCTGATGAGGGTTCAGCTGTGGAATGTTAATAGCTGGTTGGACTGTTAAAGTCCGCATTACATATTGGACTAATTGTCTATGCATTTTAATTAGTACTTTTAGCTGGGCTAAAAGTTCCCGGTCTGACATTTTTTCGATGTCTGGATGTGGTGTGTAGCTAGCTAGAACCGGCCATGTTGCTCCAGGTCTACTTAGTGGACCGAGCCTGGTGATGTGATTATTATGTTTTAGGGCGCCTTTAAACCAGAGCAGGTGCTCTTGGTAATTTAATGGGATTTCAACATCCTCGAAAGGAGTGTATTCATCCGGAGGTTCCTCTATTTTGTAATAGTGGAATTTGTGTGTTACAGCGTTTGCTGCTGGAAAGTTTATCCATGAATAGAATACCTCTGTTTGCCGATATTCATGGACCTCTACCACGAATATGACTGTACCACTTCGTGATGTCAGTCCATTTTCTATAAGTTTAATAGTTATAGTTTTTCTTATGTTGACCGGAATGAGTATTGCATTCGGGTCATTCTGTAGGAGACTCGTGTCATCCGCTAGGAGTTGAGCTGCTATTCTAGCTGCCTCCCTATCGTCTTCACTTTCCACCATTTTTACTGGCAATAAGGTTTTTGTTTCAGATCAAGTTTCAAGGAAACAAAGATTAGGTGCACAATATTTTGGAACACTGTATCCTTCAACGTTGACTAAACCAAAAACTATACTTAGGAATCTCTTCCTACTAAGTTCTGGCGGATTTTAACCTTTTACCCACTCCAGACGTCTTTTGGAGTATTTACGGGAAAAAGGGTCTGTGTGAAAAAGCACGACTGAGTTACTCTAACGTCTTGCGTTAGTTTTATCGCCTTACCAAACGTTGGGCGCCATGTAGTGTAGTTCCTATATTCCCAATAGGCTCTGCGCATTGGAATAATATATTCAGCAGTGTAGACGTAGGACTGAAGTCGACTAGGTCTCTACTGACTATATTAGACTTAAGGTTTGCCAACTAGCTCAGAGGTCACTAGAAACCTTCTCGAATAAACGAGGAGGAGTTTAACCTCCCTGGATAGACAAGAAGGGATTAGCTTCCGACAACCATATAACATGACAACTTTGCTCCCTCAGAATAAGAGTGTATCTCTAGAGTCGTGTGAAAACAATAGACAGCTATTTCACTCAGTCAGATGTGCGTACTTAGTTTCACCAGAGTGCAGGGAAAAGAGAGACAGGCGTTTTCAATAAAAGGTGTGATTTATTGAGCAGTCTTCTTTCTCATGCAAGAGAAATGAATTGCCATAATTGCAATACTTAATGTAAAGTAAAGTGCGTACAGTAAAAAGAGTATTATGAAATAATACTGTAAAAGTATTGATATGGTTTCTTAGCCATAAGATACTTTAAAATGGATAAAATATATACATACATATATACATTGACTAACATACTCAACTGGTGCTTCTAACTACGCCTACCCCGGTGTACCTGACCTAAGCCTAATACGTGGGAAGGAGTAAGTAAGTAGCAGTTTAAGTTAAGTTGGTTTGCCAAGAATCTGACTCAAGAATTCTCTTTAAGGGTTTAGTCAGTTCCGTACCTGGGTAATAGAATGCAGGAGGTCTGGTATCTCTCTTTCAGGACTCGATATCCTAGAGCCCGCGAAGGCAGCTGAGAACACCGGAGCTGGATTTCTCGCCAGGAGAAAAGACAGCGTCTCTCTCAGTGCGTCAAAGAGGAGGGGCAGCGTCCGTGGGCTCTCACATCAGCTGGGCTCTCGGGCAAGTAGATAGCTGCTCGGCTCCAAAACCACCACCGTGTGTTTGCTTAAGGCAACGTTGGTATATTTATACCTGAAAGGTGCCGAGTTTGACGTAAGGTTTGACATAAGACGTCAATAAAGATGTCACTAAGAACTGACTGTTCCTTTAGTGTTCGCAGGAGTTTAATGACAAATCAAAACAAAAGCAAATGGGGATTTCCCAGGCTTGGTGTGTCGAAAGAACTCATTGTGCTTTCTAGGAATCCAAGGAAGTAGCTTCTGCCGTGTTTTGGACTGCAAGGGCTATTTACTTAAATATGGATCTGATTCTTATGCCATTATAGGGATATTATTGATTATAGCCGTACAAGGGCATAAAATAGCAATATTGATTCGGTTCCTAGATAAAAACACAATATACCCACCCGGATTACAATTTGTAATCTGGCGGGCAGACATCGGTTGGGATTAGCGGTGTGGGTGGGGTGGCGGCATGCAGCCCAGCTTCCACACCGCCTCTGAGACACTGTAGGCTCTCATATTTTGCAGCTTTGTGAATTGGTGCCTCTCCGAAACAATCCTGTGAAAAATATAAAGGACAGAACTGCCCGGGCCTCCCCCTCTACGAGGACTGAAGGAGGGGGGGTGCTACGACTAATGGGCACTAAGGGGGCTGCCCTGCTGATGTCCCCTGTGGGGGACGCGGGCAGCGGCATTTCACTCCGTTTGAGCATTGGCGTGCTCTGAGGCAGACAAAGCTGAAGGAGCCACCATCAAACAATGTCAGTGCTGTGCTGAGTATAAACAACCCCTTGGTCTGTAACAGGCGATATTATTAAACTGGGAGCTACAGGGTGAAGTATTAGTGCACTTTACTCGCAACACACCCAGCAGACATTTTATATGACACTTTTTTTATTGGACCTGGCTTGACAGCACAACTGGTACGAGTTATTTCAAATATACAGAGGGGACACTGGTCCAACCAGGGCACTTATTTTCCCCTCACCTCATGCTACTGGGCGTTTCATGCATAATCCCGCTTCTTGTGGAGAGCTTTCTTACAATGCATGAGGAGCTGTTTTAAAATCCCAAAGGGGTATTAATCATAACATATTAAATTAATATCTGAGGTGCGTTGTATACAGAAAGCAACAATTCTGTATTATTTTTACATTGCATCAAGCTTTTCTTTAATATTTTGCACAGTACTAACAATGCAAGCCAGACTTATTGGCTTGGTCAACGGAGCAAGCAACAGTTTCCTGGTGCGCCATAAGATAGGAAGCTGAAGGAGAATCAGAATAGACTGATACAGGATGATCCTAAAATCATTTACCTATGAGTGTGTTTTTCCCTTTTGGCTCACAGGGCCTATGTAAAAGGCCGGAGGAACAGCAATGCACACTGAACTCTCAGTTCTGTTCACAGAACAAGTGACACATGCGATGTACGTTTGCTACAAGTCGTACGCTAGATGGAATGCTTCTGCATTGTCATGCACATTCAAATCTGGGGCCTCTCTGCTAAGAAAGGTATCAAAGACACCAATTGTGGCACGGACAGCCATGCCATTATACACTTCAAAGGTTTTCATTTGCTACTGTTATGAACTCAACAGCCGAACTCACAAGGATTTTTGGTCGCCTGCCCTGTGGCATAATTCGGTGACTGGCCTTAAAATCGAGCCAATTAAGATTGTTTCAAGTTATAGAACAAAATCTTGTCTTGTATTGGCGGAAGGCTCATCTCTTTTTTTCCCCAATCAGTAGCCACCAGTTGTTTTTATTTGTTCCAATTCCTTCAGTGCTATCCTAGAGAAGTAATATCTGTGATAAATGCTCATAGACAGTACAATACATATTTAACATTTTAGGTTTAAAGCATTTTATTGTAGCAGTGAAAGAAAAAGGCAACAATACAAACAAATAACCACAGGTGCCCCACGTGAAATAGTGCGAACAGTTCGTTACAGATGTGCAATCCGCTCGTGCAGTGTGTTGGGCACATCATACTCCGGATTCTTATGGCGAGTGCACTTGCGGGTGGGACAAACCAAAAAAGAAAGGAAAAACAAAACCCCCCCAACCAACCGCCCTCCTCCCATCCCCCCCGATTCCCTCCCCCCACCCACTGTACTGTGCTAACGATCTTTCCTCTCCTCACGATAGCAGCATAGTCATCCATCCCTCCCCCCTAGCTATCATCTCAGGCATTTCAGGTGGACGGGGCTGGCTGGGACGTCAGCCGTAGCAGTCTGAGATATCTAGGACAGGTAATTTCCCTAAATTCTGATTGTAAAAATGTATGGAATGGCAACCACAGCTCTTCGAATGTGTCCACCTCCCCCGCCACCACCAGGGACATCTTCTCCATGCCTAGGACATGCCACAACCTATGTAGCCAACCAACAACAGTAGGAAGCGTGGTAGTGCGCCAGTGAATGAGTATATTCTGAATCGCCGATCCCAAGGCAATCGCTATCTGCCTACCCTTCTTAGATCTTAGGGGGTACATCAAGCTGTTTGGCAAACCTAGCAGAACATAGGCAGGGAAGCGGGGCAATTCAATATCAAAGCACCGGTCTATCTCATTCAACACCTCTTCCCAGCAGGGATTCAGTAGGGGGCATTCCCATAGTATATGAGTGAGTGTGCCAGTCTGTCCACAGTCTCGCCAACAGGTTCGTGGTATGGTATGGTTCATTTCGTGAAGTTTCTCGGGGGTGCGATACCAGTAAGTGGATATTTTGGTGAATGTTTCAGTGAGCCCTGTGTGATAAGCAGAGTGTCGTGCCCGGTAGGAAATGTGGTCCCAGTCAGTGTGGCTTAGCGATCGTCCCAGCTCCCGCTCCCAGCGTTCTCGTCCGGGATTGTAGATATGAAAAGGGGGGGGCTGCAAACGTTTATAGAGATCTGAGATAAGCTTGGCGTCTGAGGAGCGTGTCACTAGCCATCTTTCATAAGGCGTGAGCTTCCGATCCGCCAAGGCGCGTATCTGCGGCTGGAGCGCCCAGTGACGCGTCTGTATGTATCTCATGCGCTCTGTCTCGGGTAGGCCGAAGTTCTGCCGAAGGTCCTGAAAGGAGACGGCACCTTCCGGGCCATACATATGGAATAGGGCAGAGCACCGGGCTGCTCGCGAAAGCTCGAAGGCTCCAGGTTCCATACCAGGGCTAAAGTCCGGGTTTCCGAGTATCGGCGTGAACGGGGAAGGAAAGGTGGTAAGTTCATGGTTGGTAGACACGGAATCCCATACTTGGAGCGGAACCCGTGTGACGAAAGACGCATAAAGGTTGGGAGGACGGTGGGCTCTGCGTAGGAAGGGCACCTCTTGCAGTGTCCTGCCCGCCACCGCTTGATCCTGAAACAACCAGTGTTTATCAGATTCCCATCGACTCCATTCCACTAGGTAACGTAGTTGTGCAGCCTAGAAATATTTGTGCAAGTCCGGAATGCCAAGCCCCCCGGACTCAGGCGCTAGCGTGGATAAGGTTCTTTTGAGCCTGGGTTTACGGCTTTGCCATACAAAGCGTGCGATATCAGACTGGGTCTGTCTGAGCCACCCCTTAGGGGGTTGTAATGGGAGGGCCCGAAAGAGATACAGGACTTGCGGTAGAAGGGTCATTTTCACCGCAGCTATTCTGCCCAGCAAAGACAACGTGCCTTTGTCCCAGCGGGCCAGTTCTTCCTTAATTTTCTTGCTTAAGGCCGTGTAGTTGGCTGTGACCATGGCAGGAAGAGAGGGCGCTAAAAGAATTCCCAGGTAGGGAACTTGGTCTTTAGACCAGCTCAGAGGGAAAAGCCTCTGTAAGTCAGCTCTAGTGGAGTCAGACAGCGAGATGTCGAGGGCTGCTGAATTCCCAAAGTTCACCTTGAAACCTGCCACAGCCGTGAAGGTTTCCAGCTCATCAATGCAAGCAGGCAGCGACCTCCTAGGGTCATCGACGGTCAAGATCACGTCGTCCGCGTAGAGACTAAGGGTGTGGACAAACTCCCCCATGCTGACGCCTGTAACATCAGGGTTCTGGCGAACCCTCTGAGCGAACGGTTCCATATAGAGGGCAAAGAGTAGTGGCGATAACGGGCACCCCTCTCTATCGCGAACTTCTGGGAGCTGCAACCGTTCACTCTCACCACTGCGGACGGGAATCTATAGCAGTTGAATATCAGGTGCCTAAACTTCTCCCCTATGCCCAGTTTACACAATACTTTCTCTAAGTAAGGCCAGTGCACCCTATCGAATGCTTTCTCCGCGTCGATAGAGAGGAGCATGCGTTCCCCGGGAATCCGGGAGGCCTTCTCCAGTATGTGGGTCACCCTTTTAGTATTATCAACTGTCTGCCTGCCTGGGACAAACCCGGCCTGGTCCGGGTCAACCATACCCGGTAGGTGGAGTGCCAGACGCGCCGCAAGGATACTGGTGTATATCTTCAGGTCTACGTTTAGGAGCGAGATCAGGCGGTAGGAGCCGCACTCGGTCCGGTCCTTACCCGGTTTAGGGATCACCGACACTGTCGCCTGGAGGAACTCCGGAGGGATAGCACCCGGTTCAGATAACGAGTTAAACAGGTGCGTCAGCAGTAGTGCCAAGTCTTGGCAGAATGTTTTGTAGAAGAGAGGTATGAAGCCATCGGGCCCCGGAGCTTTCCCGTGTTTGAGTCCGGAAATGGCCGTGACCACCTCCTCAATCCGGATCTCTCGCTCAAGATGTTGGGCCTGGTCCGGCGTGAGGGAGGGGAGAGTTACCAACTCCAGATAGTCAGTCTCGGCTTGCGGTGAGGGGGGGACACCGGTGAAGAGATCGGCGTAGTATCTACGAAAGCCCTCCGCAATCTGGCCATCCTCTGTGACTGTTCCTCCGTTGGGAACCGACAGTTCTTTCACCCGATGCTGCTGATGTTGTACGCGGAGTTTATGCGCAAGGAGCCGGCCACACCTGTCTCCGCCAGTGTAGTATTTGTGTTTCAGGCGTAGTACTGCGTACTCCGCTCTGTCCATGTCGAGCGCGGACTGGAGCTTTCTAGCGGCCTTAAGTTGCCTCCAGACTCCTGTCCGTTGATGCACCTGTTCCAGCTCCCTCACCTTGCGGGTAAGTTCGTCTTTTTTTAGCTGTCGGTCTCTATTCTCCGCTGAGGAGACTGCAATAAACTCGCCACGGAGCACCGCCTTTAAGGCGGCCCATTGTGTCGCGCGGGTGGTTTCATCATTATCATTGTGACGCTTGTATTCCTCTATGGACTCGCGGATATGCTTCACTACTGATTGTTTGTGTAGCAGAGTGTCCCTGAGACGCCAGACCCCACGTGAGGGAGACACAGGAGGTAGCTGGAAAGTGCCCTCCACCGGGGCATGATCGGAGAGAGACAGGACTCCAATGGCAGCGGCCGAGGCCAGCTCGTACATCGGACCCGTCACCAGGAGATGGTCCAGCCTCGCATAGGATTTGTGGGCGTGGGAATAGTATGAATAGGCACGGGTCGTAGGGTGGAGGCGGCGCCACATATCATGCAGGTCTAGATCCTCCAGGCGGGACCTAATCGGGCACGAGAGCTCCCCCGATTGCAGGGGTCTTTGCGCTGACCTGTCTAGGGACGCGTCAAAGACCATATTCAAGTCCCCTCCAATAACAATGTGTCTGTCAGGGGTGGTTGTCACGTCTTCCAGTGCCCTGTTCAAAAACTGTTCCTGATGGTCGTTGGGGCTGTATATCGAGCCTACAGTGAATACCAGACCTCCCACCTTGACTCTGTAAGCTAGAAGCCTCCCCTTTTGTTCCGCTACATTTTGTAGTATCTCCCCTTTGAACTTCCTGGACACCACGATCGCTACTCCTGCTGTTTTGGAAGTGCAGGAAGAGAAGAGCTGTGTGGGGAATTTTGGGGTTCGCAGTCTGTGGCAGTCTTTAGCTAAAAGGTGGGTTTCCTGCAGAAGACAAATGTCTGCCTGCGTATCTTCAAGTAGGGACAGTACAGCCTTTCGTTTGACCGGATTATTCAGCCCCTTCACATTCAGGGTGACAATCTTAAGGGCCCTCAGGGAGGAGAGTACCAGTAGCGCTTAGCAAGTCGGGCACGGCCCGCAGGGCTAAACTCAAAGGCAACAGAACGCAGCCACAGCACGCAGTGAAAGTGAATGACATCATAGCACAGTACAGTCCCTGTATCCCCTCCCCCCCCCAACTGTGAGAACTCCCTCCCTGGAGCCCAACGCCACCCCCCCACTCCCGCCGCCCAGTGAACTCCCCAAACCTCAAACTCCCCCATTCAACTCCCTCATCCACCCCCCTCATCCCCAACCATGCATAGTACTTCATTGTCCCAGTCTGGTCCTCAACGGACAAGGCCGTGGAAAGTTATTCAAGTGGACGTCCAGCCACAACCTCCAGTGCCCCCGCCACCCCCCCACCCCCGGAACCCCGGCACCTGCAATGAATAGAAGGCTACTGCAGTCTCCCCCCGGAGTATGTTCAAGCCGTCAAGGCCACATCACCAGTCGCCGTGGTTCTGGAAGCCTCCTGTATGGCGCTGGTCATTTTCGCTCGGATTGTAGGCGAGTCGGGTCTCGTGGGCGGCGGCGGGGATCGCCGTCCCCTGGCCAGCAGCCAGCCGTCTCGTGTGCTCCTCCTATGATGAGGCGCTGGAGTATCTGTGTCCGTCGCGGTGATTCCCAGCACTCCGCAAACGTCCTGGAGGGATTGGAGCTGGTGCAGAGCCCCATTCCAGCGCAAGATGAGTCGAAAGGGATGGCCCCATGAGTACTGTGTGTCATTTTCCCTCAAAAAATCCGCAGCAATTTTAGAGGTCTTCCGTTTCTGCAGCGTTATTGCGGACAAATCCTGATACAGAGCCACTTGATGGTCCCGGAAACGTAAAGGCTGCTGTCGTCTGGCCTCACAGAGAATCCGCTCCTTCAGAAGGAAGTACGGCAGGAAGGCTAAAATGTCTGGGGGAGGCGCCGAGGCTCTTCGGGGTCGACCCACTCTATGTGCCCTGTCGATTCGGATCGGGAAGTCTTCAGATTCTCCACACCCTCACCCTCCTCACTGGATGGAACGCCTCGGACCCGGATGTTGTTACGTCTAGACCTGTTTTCAAGGTCCTCGGCATGGGCTTGTAGGTCAATCTGTTGATCTCTCAGTCTCAGGACCTCCTGCTGTAGGTGCGTGATTTCCTCATCTCTGGAGTGGCCAGCCGCCTCCACCGTGTTCACTCTCTCTCCCAGGGAGTCAACCTCCCTCCGAACTTCTCGAACTTCCCCGGCCACCTCCTGTTTTAGGGCTTGAAAGTCCTCCCTCAAAGAGCTGAACAGTGACTCCAGAAAAGATCTAGTTACCGGAGGTTCCCCGCCTTCCGCACCTCGACAGCTGGTCGGGGGGCTCGGGGCTGGCTGGTTCCTGTCTTGTCTTGGGGCGACTCTGCCCAGCATGTCTGGCAAGGTCCGGTCTCCCTTCTTTGTCCCTCTGGCATTCGACATCGTGGGGGTGGGGAGTCACTGAGGCCCACGCGCTATGGCGAGGAAGGAGTCCGGGCCCGTACAGCAATCTGTCATAGGCCGGCAATCCTCACTACTCGTGGAATCTTCGGACTCTGGAGCGTCGATGCAAACTAAAGCTCGGTTAGGCGCCTCCGAGTGCCTGGAGCGAAGGTTGCTCCACAGGGCTGGTGTGATCGGCCGGCCCTCTTCCAAGATGGCAATCTGCCTCGTCCTGGAGGACTAGCGTAGTTGTGGCGCAGTCTCGTCTACTGGGCTGTATATGTGTCGCCCCTCTCCGGCCAGGGCCGAGATCTTCCGTTACAGAGAGAGGCGCCACAGGACAGTTCCCCCTCCGGTCGTCGCTCTACCCCACAGCCAGCGACTCCGTCTGGGCCGCGTCCGTGGATAGCTCACTTCTTCCGGGGCTCGCTGTAATTATCCGTCCCTACACAAGCCAGCCAGGGTTCCACGTGGAGATGGCGAGGGGGCGGGGGGCCTCCTTCAGCTCAGTATCCGGAGTCCGGGCCCGCTCGATTATAACTTGTTCGAAGGCCGGCCAAGTAGATCGTTCTGTGACAGGGACCGGGGAAGGGTCAGGCCCTGCAGGCAGCGGGGGTGTCCCTGAGCGTTCGATAGGCCGGAATCACCCGGTAGGGGCGCAGGGCGGGGCCCGGGGCCGGGCCCTATGGTTCAGGCCTCGCGGCCTACCTGATCCCCGGGTTTGCGTAGCTGCTTCCAGTCGGCTCCGCCTCTCTACTCTCCGCCAATTCGGCTCCTCTCCGCTGGGGATGGCCGTGTCTAGGCCACGTCGGGGTTTCGCCGTCGGAGCACCCGCAAGCCGCCAGTCCTCTCCGTGCTCCAAGACCTCCTCTCCGGATCTCCGGAGGTCTGTGGTCGATGGGCCTCCGGCCTCTCGGCGGTTCTTCAGACGGCTCTCGCCGCGGGCCGGCCCCTTTGCGGCACCGCCGCTGCAGCAAGGAAATTGAGGGCTGCGGACTGCTCCACACCACCGTGGGGTGCACTGGGCATGTTTTCCGATCGATCCGGGGGAGATCAGCGGTGGAAAACGGTGCAGGGTTTCCAGGGGCTCGGGAGCTCACGGCAAGAGCGTCCTCTCAGCCCGCCATCTTGGCCACGCCCCCCTTATTTAACATTTTAAATAATTCCACATCGTTGTCTGTTAAACAGACAATAATGTGTATCGTATCGTATGTGGAAAGTCCAAAATAACCCAGCCACAAACAGCATTAGTGCACCTGTATTCCCACCGTGATGTGTACTGTACAGAACATGAAAGAATGTAATGATTCAATTACTTTGATTTCAGCACACACATTTTACACTGAAACTGTGTACTGGCACGTCAAGTCAAGTCAAGTCAACACTTGTATAGCGCACTACATACCCAGAGGGTCTCAAGGCGCTTGAGGAAGGGGGAGAATTTTACTTATCGAATATCCAAGTTTTTAGTTGTTTTCTGAAGGATAGGTGGTTTTGTGTAAGGCGGAGGTGGATGGGGAGGGAATTCCCGGTTTTGGCCGCCAAGTAGGAGAAGGATCTTCCTCCCATGGTGGCTTTGTGGATGCACGGAACAGCGGCGAGGGCTTGATTGGACGATCGCAGCTGGCGGGTGGGGGTGTAAAAGGATAGGCGCGTGTTGAGGCATTCGGGTCCAAGTTCGTAGAGGGCTTTGTGTGCGTGGGTGAGGAGACGGAACGTTATCCTCTTGTTGACGGGGAGTCAGTGAAGGTCTTTCAGGTGACCGGAAAAGTGATCTTTGCGGGGAATGTCTAATATGAGTCTGGCTGAGGCGTTTTGGATGCGTTGGAGTTTTTTCTGAAGTTTGGCGGTGGTTCCGGCGTACAGGGTATTTCCGTAGTCCAGCCGGCTTGTGACCAGTGCATGGGTGACCGTTTTTCTTGGTTCGGTGGGTATCCAACGGAATGTTTTTTTGAGCATGCGTAGGATGTTGAAGCATGATGATGATACGGCGTTGACTTGTCTGGTCATCGAGAGTGAGGAGTCCAGGATGAAGCCCAGGTTACGTGTGTGGTCCGTCGGTATGGGTGCGTTTCCCAGGGCCGGTGGCCACCAAGAGTCATCCCAGGCGGAGGGGGATGTACCTAAGATGAGGACTTCCGTTTTGTCCGAGTTCAGTTTTAGACGGCTGTTCTTCATCCACTCGGCTACTTCTTTCATCCCTTCGTGTAGGTTGGTTTTGGTGGTGTTTGGGTCTTTGGTGAGGGAGCGGATCAGCTGTGTGTCATCTGCGTAGGAGATGATGTTGAGGTTGTGTTGTCGCGCAATGGTTGCGAGGGGGCTCATGTATACGTTGAAGAGGGTAGGGCTGAGTGAAGATCCTTGTGGAACGCCGCAGATGACTTCGGTGGCCTCTGATCTAAAAGGGGGAAGGCGGACTCTCTGCGTTCTTCCGGCGAGGAACGAGATGATCCAGTCCAATGCTTTTCCTTGAATTCCGATATTGCTGAGTCGTTGTATAAGGGTGCTATGACAGACTGTGTCGAAGGCTGCGGAGAGGTCAAGTAGGATGAGGGCGACTGTGTCTCAGTTGTCCAGTAGTGTTCGAATGTTGTCTGTTGCTGCGATGAGGGCGGTCTCGGTGCTGTGTTTGGCTCGGAAGCCGGACTGTGAGGAGTCAAGTCAAGTCAAGTCGATAATTTATATAGCGCGCTACATACCCAGAGGGTCTCAAGGCGCTTGAGGAAAGGTGGGGAATTACTTGTCGAATATCCAGGTTTTAAGTTGCTTTCTGAATGCTAGGTGGTTCTGAGTGAGGCGAAGGTGAATGGGAAGTGAGTTCCATGATTTAGCCTCCAGGTATGAGAAGGATCTTCCTCCCATGGTGGATTTGTTAATGCGAGGGACAGCAGCAAGGGCTTGATTGGAAGAGCGTAGCTGGCGGGAGGGGGTGTAGAAGGAAAGTCGTGTGTTGAGGCATTCGGGTCCAAGTTCGTAAAGTGCTTTGTGTGCGTGGGTTAGGAGGCGGAATGTTATCCTCTTATTGATGGGAAGCCAGTGGAGGTTTTTCAGGTGATCAGAAATGTGGTCTTTAAGCGGGATGTCTAGTATGAGTCTGGCTGATGCGTTATGGATGCGTTAGAGTTTTTTCTGGAGTTTTGCGGTGGTTCCGGCGTATAGGGTGTTACCGTAGTCCAGGCGGCTTGTAACCAATGCGTGGGTGACCGTTTTTTGAGCATTCGAAGAATGTTGAAACAAGAGGATGAAACGGCGTTGACTTGTCTGGTCATCGAGAGTGACGAGTCCAGGATGACGCCCAGGTTACGTGCGTGGTCCGTCGGGATGGGTGCTTTTCCAAGGGCCTCTGGCCACCAAGAGTCATCCCAGGCGGAGGGGGAGGTACCTAAGATAAGGAATTCTGTTTTGTCTGAGTTCAGTTTCAGACGGCTGTGCTTCATCCACTCAGCTACTTCTTTCATTCCTTCATGTAGGTTGGTTTTGGCGGTGTTGGGGTCTTTGGTGAGTGAGAGGATCAGTTGAGTGTCATCAGCGTAGGAGATGATGTTGAGGTTGTGTTGGCGTGCGATGGCAGCGAGGGGGCTCATGTATACGTTGAAGAGGGTGGGGCTGAGTGAAGATCCTTGTGGTACGCCACAAATGACTTCAGTGGCCTCTGACTTGAATGGTGGGAGGCGGACTCTCTGAGTTCTCCTCGCCACAGTAATTACCCATGAGCCTTCGGCTCCCACAGAAACTCCAAGCAAAATTTACATTCTAGTCTCCTTCTCCCTCCTCCAATATGCCCCCTAGTAGCTACAGCCAATTCCATAAAGGGATATAGAAAACGCCCAAAAGACCTGAAACCAAGCCGCAGACATGAAGCCACCACGAAGCCCGGGAGGGAAGTGAAACTATACTTTGGCGAGGAAGACAAGGACTCGGAGTAATGAAGATTACCGGTAAGTAACCGGGGCATTATACGGAGGGGGCGCGCGACTGGCTGTTTCTTGACGTGGTGAGAGGAATGGCTCGAGGCGGGCTCTGATGAGCCAGCATGTAGAGACCGATGCCGGATGCTTGTGTGTCCTGGGGGTGCTGTTTACACTGGGAGCTAGAATAAATAAACTAATAGTAACCAGGGCATTACCTCCTCATCCGTCTTCCTCGCCACAGTAATTACCCATGCGCCGATACCAAAGCCAATCAGCTTCATGTAAGGAAAAACAGCCCACACCAGCAAGGCAGCAAACAACAAGTTTATTGAATCAGAGTCAGATAAACAAAAGAGATCGCCATCAAGGAACACCGGCAGAAAGCACAGAGGAGGCAAAGGAAACCGAGCCCCCACCCCCAACCTGAAGGCGGTAATGGGACATGAAAGTATGAGGGGACAACCAAGTGGCAGCCCGACAAACATCCTCCATGGAAACACCCTTAAACGCTGCCCAAGAGACAGCCACAGACCTGGTGGAACGGCGTTGAACAGGATGGGAAGGAACTTCCGAAACAGAACCATATGCCAATAAAATGGCCTCCTTAATACAACGACTGACCGTGGAAAGGGAAGGCTTCAAGCCCTGACGGGACAAACCAAAATTGACAAATAAATTGTCCACCCGACAGAACGAAGACGTGCGGGACAAATACACCAACAATGCACGTTGAACATCCAACAGATGTAAAAGACACTCCTCGGCCGAGGAGGGATCAGGGCATAGAACAGGAAGGACCATCTCCGCAGATCGATGAAAGAAGGAATCAACCTTCGGGACAAAAGTAGGATGAGGTCGCAACACCACCCTATCCGACAAAACAACCAAAAACAGAGCAGACCGCAGCAAAGCCCCCAATTCCCCAATACGCCTGGCAGAGGCAATGGCCACCAAATAAACCACCTTCAGGGTCAAAAACTTCAAGTCAACCAACTCCAAAGGCTCGAAAGGAGCCGACTGCAAGGCACGCAACACCAAGGGAAGGTCCCAAGGAGGAGGACACAGGATAGGACGGGGACGTTGGAAAGACAGAGACTTAAAAAGCCTCGCCACCAAAGGAGCCACCGAAACCAAAGGAAGGACATGAAAAGCCTGACTGGCGGCCCACTGCGCCCGAAGGGTAGAAATGGCCAAACCCAACTCAAAACCAACATTAAGGAAATCAAGAACGCGAGCAGGGTCCAACGAAGCCACCGACAGACCGCGATGAACACACCAGGAAGCAAAGTTATCCCATCGCCACCAAAAAGCTGAAACTGCCTGCAAACTTTGTTTTTAAAATTGTGTTTTTTTACTCTCTTCACGAAATCCCTGATCCTCACCTCCATGTTCCTTCACTTCTGGTATCCAGCTCTTCCCCGGTCTAGTGGTTGATTCAGGACAGCCGCTGCACACCAGGGCAGAGTGGTGGGTGGGAGCAATGGGGTTAAAAGCCAGACTGGAGCAAGCGCGCGCCGAAGGCACGCCTAAGGCAAGCCTGTCTGCGCCCGTCCGTGCCTGGCCGGGACCAGGGGCCACAACCCCCGGCCCAGGGCCCTGGCAGAGCCAGGGAAGCCTTGCTTGCGTTAAACAATAATAAAATCCGCCACATAAACCCGCAGACAGTGGAGACACTTCGACGAGAGGGACTGCTGAAACCCACAGTTAAGCCACTGATTAGCAAGACAAGTTCAAGGAAGGAAAAAAAAAGGGTAACATCACAGAGCGTTGCCCTGCTCAACACACGCTCCCTCCAAAAACACAATCTGGAGGTGTTCTCGCTGCTCCAAGAAGGTAACCTGGATGTGCTAGGGGTTACGGAAACATGGTTAGAAGATTCGTCCACCCCCGACCTGGTAGCAGCACTTCCACCTAACTTCGGCACCATTAATTACAACAGGAAAGATGGTAGGAAGGGGGGGGAATTGCCCTCCTTTATAATAACTCCTTAAAAACTGAAACTATCTGTGCAGAAAGTCTGGAGGGCGCAGATATTTTGGGAGTCAAGTTTTGTTCTGCTACCAACTGTCTGGTGATACTCCTTGTCTACCGACCTCCAAGGACCCCTCTGGCCTTTATCGAGCCTTTCCTGGGACTGGTCCAGAACCTGCGGTCAAGGTATGAGTGTCTGGTGGTTATGGGAGATTTCAATCTCCACTGGGAGGAGTACCCCAAAGACGCAATGTCCGAACAGCTAGAAGAGGCTATGACCTCGCTAGATTTAATTCAGAGGGTGACTGGCTGGACACATAAGAAAGGCCACACATTGGACTTGATCTGGACATCAGTTCCGATGCTGAGCCCAATCACCATCTCGCCCTGTATATGGTCAGACCATCACCTGCTGCAGGGGAGAATGGCATTCCCAGGACAAAGTTTATCCCCTCCTGCTGAGTGGCAGTTCGTGAGAAGCTGGAATAAAATTGACACAGACACACTGGTCTCCACTCTAGGGAAACTACCCTCCCACCTTAATAGGCTACGAGAGGATGACGCTGAGGCGGCCAGCCTCAAATTGTCACATAAACTTAAAAGCGCCATTGAAGTAGTGGCACCAGCCCAAAGGGTAAAGACTGGAGACAAGGGCAAAGGTGCGCCATGGTTTAATGATGCACTGAGGCTTCTGAAACGCTCCCTACGCCGGAGTGAGAGAGCCTGGCGTAGGGGGTATGATCCCAGTACTAAGGTCTTATATGCAAAGGAGTTCACCACCAATAAACAAGCAATCAGTGCCAGGAAAGCTGAGTTCTATGAAGATAGAATTTCGACAGCACTCAATCCCCAGAAGGAAATCTTTAAGGTCCTGTCAGAATTGAGGAAAAAGAAAGAAAAGCCCCCCTCCTTTTCGCAGGAAGACTGCCAAAAATTTCAGTCGTTCTTTACCACTAAGGTAGCAGACCTCCTGACAGAAATTGAGGCCACCCCCAGACTAGACTGCCTGGGAGACTGCCTGGGAGACATCACAAGAACCACCCCAGCAGTCACTCAGCCCCTAATCTCACTGCCCCCACTCACCAAGGAAACAATGAGAATAGTGATGGGTCGAGTCAAATCGGGCTCACCGGCTGACCCGTGTCCCCCGAGGATTTACAAACAAGCCTGGCCGGGGCTGGAGGATGATATACTATCGCTCCTGAATAGCTCATTGACTACTGGACAGGTTCCTTCCAACTTCAAGGAAGCCCGGCTGATCCCTCTCTTAAAGAAGGCAGGGGCAGATACTAAGATCAGGAAAAACTATAGGCCCATTTCACAACTACCATTTTTGGCAAAAATAATGGAGCAACATGTGCTGCCTACACTCTCACAGCACCTCGAAAACAACCTCCTGTTGAAACCCAACCAGGCCGGTTTCAGGGCCCATCACAGCACGGAATTGGTCATGCTTTCCGTGCTGGACGACCTGAGACTCAAAGCAGATTAAAAAAAACCTGTGTGCCCTGGTACTGTTGGCCCTCTCAGCGGCATTTGATACGGTCAATCACGACCTACTGCTGTCGCGGATGTGGGACCTCGGTATCCAGGGACTGCACATGCCTTGCTGACATCTTTCCTTGGTGACCGGGTTCAGAGAGTGCAATTAGCTGACCTGGTATTGGAGGCAGTGGGTCTCACATGTGGAGTTCCTCAGGGCTCAGCCTTATCACCCCTTCTATTTAATGCCTACCTGCAGCCTCTGATCTTAGCACTAAATCAGATGGACTGCAGTATCTATAACTACGCCGATGATACGCATATCATCATCCAAATTGACAATTCTTTAACGGCATATCAGAGAATGCAAAACATTCTAAAATTTACAGTCAATTGGATGACGGCCAATTCATTAAAAATAAATCCCGACATGACTGAGGTGCTTGCAATTACGACGGCATCCAGCCCTTGGAATGATCTCTTGTGGCCCACTGAACCAGGGCCCTCCCCAGTACCAGCAGAAGCAGTAAAAAGTCTAGGCCTGTACATAGATGCCAAACTCACTATGTCAGCCCAGGTCTCAGCTGTAGTGGGCACCTGTGTGGGCCTAATGAGACAACTGCGTAAGCTCTCCCCATTCTGACGATGGACACACTCAGAAGAGCAGTATCAGCTCTGATCCTGGCACGGCTTGACCATGGCAACGTCCTGTATGCCGGTATCTCTCAACAACTGCTGGCCAGACTGCAAATAGTCATGAACGACGCTGCCAGACTAATTTTTAACAAACCAAGAAGGACTCATGCCACTCCTCTCCTTCACAAGCTCCATTGGCTGCCGGTAAGACAGCGGGCTAAGTTCAAGGGCCTGTGCATTACGCATAAAACCTTGTACGGGCAAGCCCCAAAATACATCAGAGAACGTCTATTTCCGTATGTTCCCAGCAGGAATTTACGCATCGGCAGATGCTGCACTGCTGGTCAGCCCTCGGTTCAAACTATCCTCTCTAGGAGGGCGCGCATTCTCCTATACAATCCCCATCACATGGAATAATCTTCCAGAGAGCTTGCGCAAAGAAACGAGTCTACTACCCTTTAGAAAAAAATTGAAAACTTTGCTGTTTCAGGAGGCATGGGGCAATGCCTAACTGGCCCTCCAACTGGTACTGTGTGCACCCTTTGACAAGCGCTTAGAGACCCCTGGGTGATAAGTCGCTCTATAAATCCAAAATACAATACAATACAATACAATGCTTAGCATATGATTTCAGCGAAGAAGGACCCCGGGACTGTTGAATAACACCCGCCACAGGCAACGAACACCCACCACGGATCAGCGAATCCCTCTCAAGAGCCATGCCCGCAGACCCATGCACCGGAACACAGGCAGAGGAAGAAGAGGGCCCAACAGAGGGTAAGGCACAAACGGCAAGATCCACCCCGGAGTCACAACCAATTCCAACAACAGTGGATATCAAGGGCGACGACAGCACCCCGGAACAACCAGAAGGACAAATGACCCCTCCCTCTTGATCTTCTGCAAGACCGCCGGAATCAGGGGAACAGGGGGAAATGCATACAAGATGCCTCTCGGCCAAATGAAAGACAGAGCATCCACCCTCCATGCATCCCGGCAAGGCATAATCGTGCAAAAACAGCGGACCTTGGCATTTGACTGGGAAGCAAAAAGGTCCACTATCGGAGATCCAAACATCTTCACCAACCTCCTGAACATCAACGACATCAGGGACAAAGACCCCATGGAAGGAAACAGTCCGCCCCAATGCAACAAAATGTGGGACACCACCGGATACATGTGAAGGCGAGCCCACGGCACCGTCAACAAGGATGCCGACATCAGACCCTGAACCCTCAACCACAGGCTCACAGGATGAGAAGGCCCCAACAACAGGGAACGAACAGCAGACATCAGGGACAGAATCCGAGCAGGGGGCAGGAACACCATCCCCAACTGAGTCTTGAACAGAGCCCCAATGAAAGTCAATTCCTGTGCAGAAATCAGGCAGGACTTTTGAACATTCACCAGGAATCTGTGATGCTCCAGGACATGGCACACTCTCCGGACATGCAACTCCGCCTTAGAAAGAGATGAAGCAGAAATCTAAATATCGTCCAGATAAGGAAAAACACTAATGCCCTCCCCATGTAAATGGCCAATAAGAGGAGCCAGAACCTTAGTAAAAACCCTGGGTGAAGAGCAGATCCCAAAAGGTAATACCTGGAACTGGTTGTGACGACCCAGGACGCAGAACCCCAGAAACGTCTGAGAATCGGGGTGAACAGGCACATGCAGATAAGCATCCCTCAAGTCTATTGAGGCAAGAAAATCCCCCTGAGACACCAGAGGAAGTATCAACTGGCGCGAAATCATTTTGAACTTTTGGTGAGGAATGAAAGTATTCACCCACTTCAAATCCATCACAGGTCTGAGATCCCCCGTGCGTTTGGACACTAGGAAGAGAATGGAATAAACGCCCAACCCCAACTGATCGTCGCGCACAGGAATCACCACCTTCTTGACAACCAGGGATTCAATGCCTTCCAAAAGCGCCACCCTTTTAAAGGGTCTCTGGGACAGGGAGTGGATCTGAAACAGTCTGGGGAGTCTGGGTAAACCCAAGACGCAAACCTTCCGAAACCACCTGAAGCACCCACTGATCTGACACAGTCTTGCGCCAAGAGTCCATGAAGCAAGTGAGGTGACCCCCAACCGGACCCACTCCAGGAGCGATCCAGTCACAACTTTGAAGCTGGAGCGGAGGAGGTAGAAGCACCGGAAAACCGGGATTTGTCAAAGGAAGGAGCACCCTGGCCACACCCCCTGCCACAAAAGGGCTGACCAGCACGGCCCCTCCTAGAAGGACCAAAAACCCTCTGGGAACCAAATGCACGGAAGCGACCAGCCCATTCAGGAGCAAGGAGCTTACGGTCCTCCGCCGTCTTCCCCATCTCATCCAATGGGGAACCAAACAGCTTAACCCCCGAAAAAGGGATTTTCATCAGGAGACCCTTCTGCGTAGCATCAGCCTTCCAGGAGCGGAGCCACAACTGACGTCTCGCAGCGACAGAAGACCCAGCCGCAGAAGCTGCCGCCCCCAATGAATCAAAAGAAACATCAGAAAGCAGGCGAACCTGCTGCTTCATCATCACCAGAGTAGAAGAGACATTCTCCCCCTGGTCCATCAAATCAGACAAAGACAGAAAATCTTTAAGCAAAGACTGGATCGTGTAAGAGGAATAGGCAGCCGCCCTGATGGAAAAATTAGCAGCCGCAAAAGTGCGCTTCACCACACATCCACAGGGTCATCAGGAGAGGAATCTTCCGAAACAACAGTCCCATGAGAGGACATACTGGCCATCAAGGAATCAACCTTAACAGAGGAAGGGAATTTCACAGCAAAGTCCTGCAGAGGATAGCGTTTATTCAAAAAACGCGGAAAAGAGCCCTTGTCCACATCCTTCCACTCCGTCTCCAAAACCTTTAACACAGAATATTTATTTTCATATTCTTATGTGTCTCTCTTTGACTTCTTTGATAGCTCATATTTGGGCCTGAAGGGTGTTGCAAACTCCATTTTGAAAAGGTTGTGTCTGCGCAGTTGAATACAGAAAGCCTTGAAGCTGCTCACATTGACACGCCGCCAAAGTCCTGACTTACTCGCAGTGTGCTTGGGAATCTGACCGTGTGACCCCAGGAGGGGAAGAAACTGGATGATTCTGAATACATTGTATATGAATTGAAACTAATATTGCTGGGTGGAATAAAATCATGGGGAAGTAAATTATGGGTGAGAACATTGATCAACTATATCGAATTGAAGTGATCTCATAATAGTGTGGTGTGATGACCTCTCCTCATCTTTCTGACCAATCAAATGAAGGGAACACATAGAATTTGCAACATTAAGGGGGTGGTACACACTGTAAAATGGTATAACTAAGGTAGGCTTAGTAAGTTAGATTGTCCGACTTGTCACAGACCTGTCACTGACCCAACATATGCTGAACGAGAATCAAGAGCAGGGTGCTAGTCAAGCTCTTTGACAGAGGAATCAGGAGTTTTACTGAGTGAGAAGAATCGATCTACCCAGTGAGGGTCCAAGAGTAGCCGTAGAGAGGGGGACGACACTGTCTTTGCACTTAGTGGAGGGTACATGCCCTGTCCTACACCGTCCTGTCCTGTTGGCACCTGATTAGTCGGGAGCCCTTTCTTGTCCCTGTCCATGGCCAGGGTTGGTCCTCGCACCATTCTAGGTAACTATAATCTGTGTGGTATGTCCTTATAACGTTTCCCTTTTTCACCCTTCCCAGGTACCTATGTTTAAAGACATATTCTTAAAATCCTGCAAGATTTATGTTTTAATAGTTGTTTTCTTACTTGCAAAGACCCTAATTACACTATTGTGGCACCTGACTCATAAAATATTGCATAGATAAAGTGTTTAAAACTTCTCCAGAGTCTGTGGTTGTTTCCAAGAAGGTAAATGACAAATCGCTACCTATTATTCTAACTCCCTGAACCTTGGATTTAGGACTTAAAGCACAAGTGACAAGGATTTGTTAAGTCATGGTGTACAGCGCTAAGTCCTAAGGGGAATTAAATTCTGATAGGCAGGACGTTAGGCTGGATTACCGGTTTAAGGTGTGAATGTTTATGGGCCTACGTAAGTATGGTAAACTGAGCTGGTAATCCAGTGCCATCAATAGGAACTGCTGTAATGTTCAGGGTGTGATGATAGGTGACGTTTCAGAATCAGAATAACTTTTTGTGCTGCAGAGCTTTGTCGAAGGTAAGTTCTGCGTTTGTGAGCATTACCTCTACACTCCCTTCTTGTGTTACTTTGAAAGTTCCATTTATAAGCATACTAAAGACAGTAACTTAGCCTATCCAGAAAAGAAAGAAAAGTATCCCGGAAATTACCCAGAGTTCTACCCAAGGTGATACAAGGTAAGTCTTTTTAAGAAAGTTCAGTAAATCTTGAATTTGTGAGTTGCGTGTTTCTTGGGCTGGCCTTGTTTCAGGTTCACTTGGATCCAAAGAAAACGTATCAAAGTTTATGAAATAGCCAGATGCATTTCAATCAATTTTTGGTATTTCCGCAGGTCTTGTGGAAACTGTAGCTTGCTCTTGTTGAGGCATGTTGATGTAGATATCTGTGTTTGGGCGAACTGAAATTTGTCTTTCATTTTGCTTTGGAATATGAACTTTAGTTTCAAGAGGAAGGAGTTCCATGGCATTGTTGCATAGTCCATCATTCTGTGCAGGTGACTCTTCAAACGTGATGATTCCTTCTGTTTGAACTTCTTGTATGGTAGCGAGAGGAGGGCGTCGGTTACTCCCGAGTCCACACGGCCTACTACTCAGTATCGGCCAAATAGTGTGGTTTGATCAGATCAATTAAGACAAATCTTTCTCCTTTTTACCGGCCAGAGGCGGCAGAATTACAGTTCTTGTTCCTTCAATGGCCAGGACAGGTACAGGATTTCTGTATGATGGCCCAAATTATTTTTTGTCTGCAATTTTCTCTCTGACCAGGCCCCCAACCTTAGTGACCCAGACAGGTCTAGTTGTGACTGAATTGACTTCCCCAGTGGCGGTCCGCTTTACTTGGACATTGCTTTGTAGTGCCCTGGATTCATTTAGTTCCTTTAAAACAGCCGTTTATGGATGTCTTAATTTGATTTTCATCCGCCACTGTGCCTTCACATTCAAGATCAGGTACCCACATTCACGTCCCAAATAGGACCTCATAAGGAGTGACACCGCTGGGAGAACTTCTTGGTATATAATTCAATGCTCTTTGGACTCCATACAAATGTTTAACCCAACTTTCACCTCTGCCTAATACTCTAGTTGTTAAAGACTGCTTTAAGTCCCGGTTTCTCCTCTCCACAACCAAATTTCCCTTGGGGTGGGACGGAGAGGAGTACTGCAAAGCTACACCCAAATCTCCCATGGCTACCTTGTAAGCCCTAGAGCTAAACGTGGGGCCATGGTCAGAATGTAATGTGCCAATTGCGTAAGTCTCTATAAAGACTCGCAAATCTTTGATAACAGTTCGAGCATCAGCTGAGCACTGGGGCCACACCCATAGAAATCAAAAGCAGGAATCCACTTCAACCATGATATACCTGTAAGCCCCATCTGATTGTAAAGGGCCGCAGTGGTCCAAATAACCACATGCGATTGGTTTGTCTGATATTAGCAATGGTGTGTGGTGTCACGGTGTTACCCTGGAGACGTTCATTTGCTGAAAGAGGTCGTATTTCAAGATATTGGGTCCCATCAGGGATGGTGGGCAGATCAGCCCCGCCAGGCCGGCGGTAGCGATCTGCCCGCCACCCATGCCGGAATGATGCCCGCCATATTAGTATAGCTGGGGGGTCCGCTTTTCCACCCCGTCACCTTGCGACCGGGGCTGAAAAGGGTTTATATGGTGGCAGTGTCTAGCAGAAACCGCAAGCCATATTAGGATGGGCTTTTTCAGAAGGCATGCGGAGTCTGCATTGGGGGCCCGATGCGGGGCCCCATGGACTCCGGTGGGGTGGGGTGGGGGGTGCACGTGGGGGGTACCTATGGTACCCCCCAGCAGTTCCATGCACAACACGGCAGGCACCACACGGTGCCTGCCATGCTGTGAATGGAAGTGCACAGCATGCCTTCCTGCCATTGTGGCGGGCGGTGCTGAGTGCACCGCCCACCACAATGGTAGGAATGCTGGATGCGCCCACCACTATGGCGGGCGCATCCCAATGCTAGCCACGGGACCCGCCTTTATGGCGGGCGGTCCCTTTCACCGGTAAGATGACGGGCGGACAAAGTCTGCCGTCATCCTAATGACTCCCATAATCTTTAGTCTGTTTTGCTTATCCTGGCCACCAGTAACATTGTTTCAGTAAGGAAACAGTTGCCATAACTCCTGTGCGTGCAGAACCTATACCCTTGTATGCTGCTAGAATTGAACCTAACCTGCGATCCATATTTGGTATTACTCTATCCCCCACTCAAGGAATCTGAGCAAATGGAATGTTGTTTGCTTCTAACTTGTAGGAGTACTTGAGTGGAAATCTTTTCGGGACTGCCGATTTATTGCGTGTAGCAATAATTGCAACCATAATCTCACCACTTATTCTTGTTTTTGAACGAGTGATTGCAGCTACGGAAGCCGTACGTACAGCTCCATTCGTGGCTTCATCAACTAATGAATTCCCTTCAACGTGAACGCCATCGCGTTGATGACTCAGTGTGTGTGTATATCACAAGAGCCCTTGGTAGTTCATTTTTCAACTCCACTACCTGTTCCCATAGTGTTTTGTGCTTAATTGTGGCACCTTTTGATTCTTTGAACAATTTTGTCCCCATTGGTGTAAGTATTCATTGTACAACTGTACACTGTAAAAGGAATCACACACAATTAGTGTGGGGAATTCTCGATTCTCGTACTTACTTACTAGTGCCAGTAACAGGGCTTTTAATTCTGCTAGCTGTGCCGTGCAGTTTCCTAGAGACTGAGTTTTTTTATAACTTGGATGATATTTTTCATCCTGCATGTGACCTTTAACTATTGCGCATGCGGCTCTGTATTGCTGCTTACTCCCAATGGCCAGCTGAGCATATCCATCAGTGTAAATTATATATTCATACTGATCTAGAGGCAATATTTCATTAGGGAGAGGATATTCTTGTTCGTATTGCAGGAATGTTTGTGTTTTTAAACTTGGGTCGTACCTTTATTCTACTTCTGTTGCAGTAAGAGAATTAGCCCATTGTATCCATCTCGGATGCAAGTCTTTAGCGTTAGGAACGTTAACTTCTTTAGCAGCCTCTAAGGCCGGAACCGGGGTTATGACAATTATTCGCTCCCCCTGTGCCAGTGCTCTTTCTCTAATTACAGCAGTCTGTATAGCTGTAAGAATCTCTTCTCTTGATGCAAAGCACATCTCACCATTTGTGTACAAATGCAATTTGTATGCGATCGGTACTGTTTCACCTTTATTATATGTTGGATAGGTGTATCCGGATTGATCCGCAACTACACGGATCACTAACTTTTGTATATTTATGCCTGTTTGTAAGTGTTTTGAAACTAACACATCAGCTTGTAGGGAACACAGATGATCTGTGTGTTCCTGTGTCCATTGGCTAACTGAAAAGTCAGGTCTTATCAAATCATAGAAAGGTTTAACTCTTTCTGCGTAATCCAAAATGTATGTTCTGCAAAGTTCGGGAATCACAGTTTTGATTGTAATTTTTTTTTAATGATTTCGGAGGTTTTAGTAGTGCATATTTCTCTAAATAGTTAGTTGCTAGGCTTTTCCCTTCACTTGAAAGCTCATATCCCAGAAAAAGGACATTGAGGTGAGCTATCTTTGTTTTTTTTTTAAATTAGATTTGTATGCCTCAGAAGCAAATCACAATACTATGGTATTTACTCTGTTCAAGTTTGCCTCCAGGTCATCATCCGTTAGATAAATATCATCCACGTAGGACAATGCCTCTTCATCCAGATTTTGAAGCAATTCAGTTACTCTGGCCGAAAACAACCTTGGGCTGTTCTTATACCCCTGGGGGAGTCGACAAATTTGACGTTGAAGCCTAATGTTGAGAATGCAATTAAATACCTGCTTTCAGGTGCTATATTTTAGCAAAAAAATCCATTTGAGATACCTAATGCCGTTTTGTATTTTTTCTGCACAATGTTATTCATTAATGCAGCACTGTGTGCATTTTGTACTGTAAATGTTTTTGTTCAAGTGTTTAATTGTCTATAATCTAAAACTAGACGATATGAGTTGTCTGGTTTCATCTTGGGAAACAAAGGATTATTCATTTGAGAGGTGCAAGTTTCAATCACCCCTTATTTATTTAATGAGTTTTATATAGCGCTGGCTAGACCTGTAGGTATCAGAGCGCTTTACATTAGGTTACACAATGTTACAGAAAAAGATAACAATTACACATTACATCAAAAATAAGCAACACATTGAGAGAGGAAAGAAAGGTGAGACAAATACAGTGGAGGAAGGAAGGAGGAAGTGTGAAGGGGGAGGATGAGGGAAAAGACGGCAGGAGAGCCGAAAGGAAGTCTGCCCAAAGACCGACTGGGTAGGTGACGTCCGAGGAGGGAATCCACAGCCTGTCTCCCCTATAGCTAAACAAGGTAGCTCCATCGGGCATCAGTCAAATAGCTAGGTCTCAACTGACGAGGGAAAGTTCACAGAAGAAAGTCCAGTGGATAAACAGGGTGGGAACTATGAGCCAGGATGGGTGAGGGCAGGGGTCAATAGCTGGAAAGAGGAGAAGAGTGGAGAGGGATAGGGTGGAAAGGAAGTCTGCCCAAAGACCGACTGGGTAGGTGACGTCCGAGGAGGGAATCCACAGCCTGTCTCCCCTATAGCTAAACAAGGTAGCTCCATCGGGCATCAGTCAAATAGCTAGGTCTCAACTGACGAGGGAAAGTTCACAGAAGAAAGTCCAGTGGATAAACAGGGTGGGAACTATGAGCCAGGATGGGTGAGGGCAGAGGTCAATAGCTGGAAAGAGGAGAAGAGTGGAGAGGAGAGGGATAGGGTGAAGGGCGAGGAGGGAGAAAACGTCAGGAGAGTTTGCCCAAAGACCGGCTGGGTAGGTGATGGTCAAGGAGGGAATCCATAGCCCATTTCCCCTTTAGCTCGCAAGGTAGCTCCACCGGGCATCAGTCAAAATGGTTAGGTCTCAGCTGTCGAGGGAAAGTTCTCAGAGTTAAATGTCATGGTGGGTGAGCAGGAACAGGGTCTGATGAGGGCTGATCAAGATCAGGACGATGACCAATGATTTTGGACCGAGAGATGGAGCATCGAGGAGGGTCTCACTGAGGCGGCCATCTTGAGGTCAGGCATGGGGGGATTTACACAAAAAGAGGTGCCGAGGGCTTTGGTTCGTAAGTCGGCCGGTCAGGTGCTTGGCGAGGCAATGAGTAACAGTCGTATCGTGAAGATCTTCACAGATAGCCAGGAGCATCCATAAGGATGGCAGGCAACAGGCCTGACGGGCTCGCAGTCTCAGGACAGACCAAGCACTGAGGAGAGGCACAGCCTCGGGATACTCTGGGAAATCAGCGTGCAACAACAAAAATTGAACTGTGCAACAGAAAACCACCGAGCCCCTTGAGGCTCCCCAAGTACAAGTCACTCACTGGGCCGGCAAGTACCGGGACGAGCGGGCCCCCAGCAGGCCAAATATGTCCGAAATTAGCTCTCGAGCAGAACGGGCGCTGATGAGAGAGGGAGTCCACAAAATGGCGATGGGGGCCAAATGGCAGACAGCGCTGCGATCATTCGGCTGGACATCCTGAGGCAGAGGGGGAAGTTGTTGCCGAGTGCAGACTCCCAGGCAAGACCTCAGGCCGAAGACGTCAGCAGCCAGACAGACCTTTTCGCAGGCGATGTTGGTAGAGAATGGTGGAGCTACCGCAACCCAGCTGGTAGCAGGGGGGCCCCTACCCAGTAATCTTGTTAGTGGCCAGAGCGGGCAAAAGAGCTGGAAATGCAATGTCGTCAAGAGGCTCACAGCAGTGGATATGCACACCTTCCACAGCTGATCAGTCCCAGGATCAGCCTCGCAGCATCAGGCTTCAGCGGCAGGACGGTGGGTCGACGGCAGCCATGCAGGACTCCTCACCAGCCACTTCCGTTGAGTATTCAAGTTGATCTACGATCTCTCTGACCTGTTTTTTAGCTTCTTGCTTTATTGGATACTGCCTCTGTGAAGTCAGAGAATTTTTTCATGGAATTATGTGGTGGGTTGAATCCTCACCCCATCCAACATGGTTTTTATATTATGCCGGGTCTAGGGCTACTGCCCATTCCCATGCATATGTGTATTTTAGATATTTGGGAACACGCTCGGAAAAGGCTAGTAAAATTATTGTTTCTCCCCTAGGGCAGTCCATGACGAATGCTGGCGGCCAATCTTGTTCAGCTAATAGGATGTCATAACCTAACTTTCCTGGGCTTGTCCTCTTCCATTTGTAGTGTTATTTCATATAATTTATGTGGGACACTCACCCTAGTATCAGGTGTTTCCACCGTGATATAACCATTCAAGTCTGCTGTCACCAGAAATTCCATCAGGTTCTGGCGAGCAATTGTTACTTCTGCTGCACTGTCTAGCATCGTCAGAGCTCATTCCCCGTTCAGTAGTTGCGACCTCAGAATTCTGGGCCTATTTGATCTTTAGACCTGCCACCTTCTTCTTTTTGAACTGAGGTTTTGGTTTGGATTTATCTTCTTTTTTGGAAGTATAGTCTTGGGCGTGCTGCTTGTCTCTGGACTTACGATCTTCTTGTCTGTCTGACTGTCCTTCCCTCTCAGAATTTTTCATTGAACCCTGAAAGAAACAAGAGGAACGTGTATCAGTATCCTGATGCCTGTCAGGTTTTCTAATATTGCCCCTATTCCTAAGGTTATACCTCCTTTTGGAGGGCTCCTGTGGAGGAGATCTACCTCCGGATTGAGATCTGGTTTCTTTTTTTCTGTTTTATATTATTCTGCCACTTCTTTTTAGAAGAAGCAGGTGTTTGTTTAAAGGTTTCCTTATCAGGACAACTCATTAGTTATGGTTTTAATGCTTTCCCACCCTAACTGTCTCTGCCTAACTCTGCATATGCAGTTTCAATTATTTTAGGTAATTCATGTTCCTGTTGTAAAGGACTGAACTCCCTTACGCGTTATCGGATTGCCACTGACGCTGCTTTTCCTTTAATATTTGCTAGTATTATGGCTGATACCTGGGCATAATTACCTAGTAATTCCATCCCTAAGTTCATAGCAGGTTCTGCTCCGTTTGTATTTGTCTTAATACATCTGGTATTACTGCTAATGACGTGGTACCACATGTTCTGGTATATATGGCAGCAAAAACTGTACCACAACATCTGTGGTGTTATCCCCATGGGTAAGTAGATTGTCAGCATTCTGTGTTTTTCATAATGGCTAGTATTCGGGAATACTGCTTCTAGCTGTGTTATTTTCTGAGCTACCCAGGATGGCATTTGTTCACGTTTTGCAGGCATTTTTCCCATAACTGTGTGTAAAGTTTGTGGTGTAATTTTAGTTGCTGTATTTTGAACTGGAGTTGCGTTTGTTGTAGCAGTGCTGGCTGGACTGTGAGTGTCCTCATGACAAACTGTTTCATGTTTCTGTAAATTTTTATTGATTCTTTTTGAAGTATAAGTAAGTCTCATCCTGGCATTGTTTCAATGTGATGTGTTGGCCGCTAATGTTGGCCACGTTGCTCCTTCTCTTCCGAGTGGACTGAGTCTTACTCTATTCCTTGTATGGGGGAGGGCACCTTTAAACCAGTATAAATGCTCCTGGTAAGTGAGCGGAACTTCAATGTCCTCATAAAGACAATATTTGTATGGTATTTCACCTTCTGTGTAGTAGTGAAATGTCTTTTTTCTTGCATTTGCAACTGGGAATGTAACCCATGAATAGAATACCTCTGTTCTATATGATTTGTGTGCCTAAATCACAAAGGTTACTGGTCCACCCATGGACGTTAGGTCATATGCACCTAGTATTAGGGTATGAGCATTCCTAACATTCTCTGCAATCTGAATTGCATCTGCATCTTCTTCTTCATCTGAGAGGTGCTAATTCTGCACGACTCTATCCGCATTGTCTGTTTCTTCAGTCATTGTTTTAGAGAAGAAGAGCTTTTCAAGGGAACTAGGATAAGGTGTCTTCTACAGTTTAGGAACACAGGGGATCATAACGATGGCACACCGTAACGGTATCCGTGACCGCCCGCCAAGGGGTGCGGCGATCCCGCCGTGCAAATCTGGATGCGACTGCCACACCGGCGGTTGCATCCTGCATATAATGCACTGTGGCGGGCGGTGCTGTCAGCAGCACCCGCTGCAATGCACGATGTGCATGTTGTGCATGTGCATACACAACGTGGCAGGCACCACAAGGTGCCTCCCACCTTGTGCATGCAAATGGAGAGGTGTACCATGGGTACCCCCAAGTGCACCAGGGGGGTACCACAACGGATTCCCAAAAGTAAACTCCACGTGACTTTCCATGGTGGAAAGCCATGCACCACTGGGCATCCTAATATGGATGGTGGTGTCTTGCCGACACCGCCACCATATTGTAGCCCTTTTCCACCCGGTCGCATATCTGACCGCTGAAAATCCGGTGGACGGTCTTTCCGTCAGCCGGGGTCCCCTTCGCCATCATAATACGGCGGTGTAAATGGTAGGCGGGCGGTGGAAAATTGTGGGCGGATTGCCACCGCCATACGGGCGGTGGCAATCCGCCCGCCATACTAGTGACCCCCACAGTGTCCTTCAAGCTTGATTAACCGACAGCTAATAAATAGGATTTTTGCCTACTTAGTGGTGGCAGAATTTGTGCCCACCCACTCCAGACGGTTATGGGAATTTGGGAATAGGGGTCTCTGAGACTAGCACGACTGAACTACTCAGTTTTGACTGTTAAATAAGTACCCAACTAACGTTGGAGGCACCATGTTGTGTAGTTCCTATAAAATCTATACAGGATATGCGTGTTTGGACAGCATACACTGCAGGATTGGTGTCAGACTGATTCTGAATACCCCTACCGAGTATTTTGGCCTCTTGTACCAGCTAGCTCATAGTGCCTTTATAATCTCCTCTTACCAAGGAGAGAATAGTACTTGGCAACCATCGAACATGACAACCCTGATTCCTCATGACCGTGGAAACAATATACCACTTTTCGCTCAGGCTCTTGCGCTTACTTAGTCTGTCTTAGAGAGATACACAAAATAAGCAGGCTGGGCGTTTTCAATTCTTATTTATTGAACAGTTGTTATTCTAGTGTAAAATAGATGAGCTGCAACAACCGTTAGACAGTAAAAGATATAAATGATTAGCAGTACTATAACAATAAATGGATGGTAAAGTTCTACCATCCTGCAGTAATCATGAATGCATACCAGTATATATCATACATGATAAAAAGATGCGTACTCCTGACGATGCCTCCCTAACTAGATGTACCTAAGTATACCTAGCATGTGTGTAGGTGTTGAGTCAAGAATCCCTCTAGGATAAAGTCAACCCCATTACCTGAAGTGAGAGACTCTGTGACCACGTCCTGTTCTCGAGTTGGACACCACTGGAGGGATGTTTAGACCACTGTGAGCTGGAGTGTCTGCATGTAGGAATTCAGAGTCTCTGGTCAGTGTGTCAGCCAGGAAGTCCTGGTCTCCTCTGCCTATCTTAGCAAGATGTGTTGTATATATACCCTTTGGGCCCGATTCACAGAATGAACTTAAGACTCAATCCTAAACTTACTACTATTTTGGTATTCACAGAATGCACTTACTACTTTTGGCATTAACAGAATGAACTTACTACTTTTTGTATTCACAGAGGTTAGGATTTTGTCTTAAGTTTGTCTTAAGACAAACTTAAGACAAACTTAAGACAGACTTAAGACAAAATCCTAACTTAAGTCTGTCTTAAGTCTGTCTTAAGTTTGTCTTAAGACAACCTTAAGACAAAATCCTAACTTTTGTGAGTACCAAAAGTAGTAAGTTCATTCTGTGAATACCAAAAGTAGTAAGTGCATTCTGTGAATGACAAAAGTAGTAAGCGCATTCTGTGAATACCAAAATAGTAGTAAGTTTAGGATTGAGTCTTAAGTTCATTCTGTGAATCGGGCCCATAGATCTCCCCAGGGGTTCTACCTCGCTGTATTACTGTGTCGGACCTAGGATGACGTCGGGCATGAACTTTATATGTAGATATTATACAGGAGATGGTAGTCCTGCTGTGCTTCCAAGAATCCTCATGCATAATATATGAGATTTCAAACTAGGGAACCCGTGTTCTGAATACAGTGTCGTATCTAGGTAAAAGGTCAGCCCCGGTAAACTGTTATAATGGTAATGTAGGGTTAGAATATAGGAAAAGGGTTACCTGGGCCTATAACAGGGTAACTATATGGAATATAACAGCTGGGGTCGGTGTCTTCATGGACGAAGAACCCGGTAGATGGACCCCATTTTCTACTGGGTTAAATCGTTTCCAGGCCCATCTCCTCTGGATAACAGGAGGCCAAACGGTTTATTCACTCTTGGTTTAACTGGTTTCACTAGACATTCCCTGACAGAGTGTCCCCTTTTGCTGCAGTACAAGCATTGGTTCTGTCTTTCCTTTTTTCTTTCTCCTCCCTGGATAGTGGACCACGGATTCCACCTTTCTGCATGGGTTCCGGGGCATCATGGGTTTTCGCTGACTCGTTTCTGGGTTTTTCTCTAAATGACAGGAACTTTGAATTGCTGCCCTTGGTTTTTTCATTTTTCCATTCTTGCATCCTATAATTCAGCTTGACCACCAGATTGATTGACGGTCCAATCTCTTCTGGGGGTTCTGACATCTGAACAATAAGATCCTTCAATTCATCACGTAAACCCCGGTAGAATAGGGAAACGTTTTTTGACTCTGGCCATCGTGCATCAATCACTAATCTGTTGAAGGTGGTGATGCAGTGCAACAAATCAGCGTTACCATATTTCAGATTAAAAAGTTTGTTGTCCACGGCTTGTATGAACGTGTGACGGGCGAACATTCTTCACATGATCTCCTTGAAAACCGGAAGACTGTACAATATGGGATCGTCATTCTCAACCAAGGATATGGGCAACTGGGCAGCGTCACCTCCCAGATAGGAGAGGATAAAAGCGACCTTGGAAGCAACATCCGGGAAGGCAGATGTACGAGCCATGAAGTGCAGATGGTATTGGTTGAGTAAGATACTGTATTCAGAACTATCACGAAAAAATCGCTCTGGAGTGGCTAATTGTACAGAGGGTGTGGTTATTACCTGTACGGGAGGGGTAGTGTTTCGAGAGGATAATGTGGACCCCCCGGGATTGAATAAAGGAGGCATCAACAATCCCTTCCTGTCTAACCCCAAGCGTAGGAGACGGACCCCAAGCCCCCGTTTGACCAACGGCCAACAGACCTTGTAAGGCCATTATATCCAGATGTAAACTTAGGTTTTCTGCCTGCATACAGGTTAGCATGGCTGCACTGTCCTGCAAGATAAACAACTTGGGCTCCGGATTTTGTCAGGACCCAATAAGTCTTAACTTCTGTTTGTGAATGAATCTTGCAGGGAAGACATGAACAACCTCCACAGTCTCCTACCTTACCCTAGAAATGGTTTATATACTGACCAGGGTGAAGATGGGGACCGGGGGACGAAATGCTAGAGGTGTGGAATGGTATCCTTACTGAAGGCCTGATTGGTACACCCACTGGTGATGATGGAATCCCTCTAGGAAACACCGTCTGTAGGGAGAAATGATATGGGTAAACACTATCACCACTGGATCTCACTCATACAGACTCACACATAGTATTCAATAGTACTCTAGGAACTGTATAGGTGTGGCACCATAACAGGTAGAAAGGAGGAGTCCTCACAGAAAGGAAAGAAACAAAGGCGCTCCTGCACGTGCTGCCAAAGTAAATGAAATAAAACGCTTCTGCACTATTCCCCAGAACACAAGAAAAAGGCTATGCGCTCCTGAGCAGGCCTCTAGGAAACCAAGTAAAAGCGATTGTTTCAAGAACACAGAGCGCTCCCGAGTTTGTCCCGAGAACACAAAGTAATGGCTCTCGCGCTCCTGCGCAAGCTGTGAGGAAATGAACAACGCAATCACTCCTGTGCTTGCCCCAAGAACACAAAGTAATGGCTACGTGCTCCTGCGCGAGCCGAGAGTATTTAACCCTTTCCATGCTCATGACGAGCTCAGCTCGTCATGATGCATGGTTGAGCTGTGCTGATGATGAGCTGAGCTCGTCATGATCAGTAGGAATGACGAAAAGTCAGCATAGGAGGGGAAAACACCTAGCAGCCAAGGTGTTAAACAAAGCAAGCGCTCCTGCCCTTGTTCCTACAACACAAGGTAGTGGCTACGCACACCTACGCGAGCCGAGGATAAAGAAACAATGCAAGCACTCCTGAGCTTCAAAGTACAAGAATACCAGAACGAGGGCTGGATGTGCTAAGAACGGACGAGGAACTGACAAGGCACGAACTCAAATCTGAAGCACTGCTGGGGCGAGCACTGTGGGCTGTTATGCGGTTTCCCTCTGAAGTGCAACACCGACTGTCCTGGCGATCGCTTCCGGCATAGAGAAGCTAGACCGGTCTACCATCTTCCTGGTGCAGCAGAGTGACTAATGGACACAAGCAGTGGACGTGCACCACCCAGAACTCGCCAAGCACGCCAGTTGGATCGGAACCATGACACTTATATTGGTGCTGTATACAAGTGCTGTTTGTCTCAGCCAGTTCCTTGGATGACTCAAAATAAGTTTGTTTCATCAACTGCTCTCTGTGCTGGATTCCTCATTAATAGGTGCTTTTAGGAGCAGTGGTAGCGCCTGGGCAATATAATTACTATAATAGTAATTGCATCAAGGTAATTGAAACACCAAAAAACTCCTTGAGCTCTCATTTGTTTTCCTTTTTTTCTTGAGGGAAAATCAACCCCCTGACTGCCATCAAAGCAGTATTGCACTATAGTCCCTGTCTGTCGAATGCTATCCATACCACCATTGTGAGTACTTATACATTTTGTAAGTAGCCTCTTCTCCCATTCTTCCCCTTTTTTTCTCCCTGTTGCATATAATCAAGCTTTAACACGTTCAGTAAATTCTAGGGCATATTTACCAATATGTCATGCAGAACAGCGCAGCAAGTCATCTTGCGGCACTGTGTGACAGGGAAAGGGCAGGAACGCACTGTATTTAACATAATACGACGCATTCCTGCCTTTTCCCAGCTCTGGTGCACTATGTGCTGCCTAGCGTCCACGCAGGTACTCTTGCAACAAGTTGCTAGGGGGCCTGCATTGTAAGCAGGATTGTTTTTGAGCAGACAGGACACCTTCCTGCACAAAAAAATCCCCTAAGGCATTTTCCTTTTTGTATGTCTGCTGCAAAATGCAGCACACCTAGAAAGAGGAAAAAGTGAGGAGAAATAAACAGCTTTCTCCTCGTTACGCCTCACCTGGGGGGGCGTAGCAGTGCTAGTACATTTCCAGGTCTACAACATATGGTAAATATGGGAATGTGTCACAATCCATGGGTGTTATGTGGGGGCACCCATGCACCACTCATGGAATGCCTCCATGGGCAGAGTCTCGCAACTCATAGATCTACGTTGTGTTACTCTGGATTTATCAATCTGTGCAGGGCCACTCAAGGTGGCCTTGCGTGGCTTGATAAATCGCAATTAAGGCTTGCATCGCACATACACCTCATTGCGTGGTGCAAATGCGATGCAACTCTTTCATAAATATGGACCTCTGACTATTATAGGTAATGTATGGTTCAGATCTCTCCAATCTTAAGACTGTCAGGCGTTTCCTTTGTTATTGAATCCTAAGAATTTTCAGTTTCTGGACAAAGAAATATAATTTGTATGTAGTTTCCATCAATTTCATTGAGTCATATCTCTTCCTTCCATCTCTGAAGTGCAGAAAAAGGGGCAACTCTTTCAGATAACCTTAAGTCTGGCTGGCTCTTGGATAACAACTTGTGCCTGTAGGTCCTGAAAAGGTGTAACTAGTTTACTCAGTTTCCATCCACATTCAGCAAAAAGATGTGCAAAAGTCAGGTCTGATGAAGAACGTCAACTCACCTATAATGATCGGGGAAGTTGGATAAGCTTTTGCATACACTGCCTTTCTCAACAAATTATCCATATAGCCTATTATAGAGCATAGATAGGGACAAGGTTTTCTGAATGGAAAGTTATGTGCCCATTGAACTGATGTTTCGAAGAACCATTCATCAAATCTTGGAAAATCTTTTTGAAATTAGTTACAATGAAGTTATGTACTTCAGAATCACATGACCTTCTTTCGGTCCTAAAATTAAAAATGTGTGTCAAATTTGTTTCATTGCTGTCTACTTTGTAGGTTCTCAGTTTTTGTCTGCATGTCACATATTTTTCAGGCTGATCCCCTCAGTCCTCACAAAGCTCAATAGTCTGTCCTTGCTTTCAGCTGTTTTTTTTTCCAACTCCCTGATGCAAGTCATAGCGTTATCTACTGTGCCTGCTATTGCCTTGGCTGACATGTGTGTCTTTAAATGATCAGATGTAAACTCTGCATGTGAGATTGAGTCTATGTTATGTGTATCAGGGTCAGATTATATATCTCGCTCAGTGAGGGCTCTCTAGATTTAAACTTTCTTGATTAACTGAGTTGATCATTGGGAGGCCACTCGTGGTTTTTATCGTCTTCTTGGTTGGAAGCAATTGTGCCTTGGTTTGTCACAGTATTCAGGGACGCTTCTAGATTTTTCTGTGAGGTGTGGCTCTTGTAAGTCTCCTCCCCTTCCGGCATGTCAGCTTGACTCTGTATTGCCGGTGTCGTATCTGTGTCCACTTTTGTCTGTCCCTTAGTAGAGTCTCATTTTGCATTTTTTAGGTAGATGGTACAAAACTGATAGGATCATTTGTCCCACCTTTAAGGGCATGATTGGACTTTTTTAAACACCAGTGCTCAATTCCCATATTTTGTTTCACAATGATTAATGTCTTTAGACAAACACTAGGGGGCACTGAAATAACAGCTTCAGACTCCTCCTGCACCTCTGCATACTCCTTCCTTAGAACCAATTCCCTTAAACTCACATTATTCATTCTTATTCCTTCACCACTGTCTCCTTTATCTTTAGCAGCATCTATTGGCTCATTGCTTCTGTTGACTGTGCCAATAATACAAACTTACTGAAGGGCTTCAGTCTCTCGAGGCCCCATTCTGCTTCCTCCGCTTGTTTATCTGCCTGTTTATTTTTCTATATTGTCTTTATTATCTTTGTATCTTCACTTTTTCTATGCATTGAAATAGTAGCAGCAGGCAGGACAGTAAGTATTGTGGATACATTGTTGCTCATAAGCATTGTTTCCTTAATCTCCCTCCTTTTCGAGTCATCAATGAATGCAACAAGACTTTACTCATGCCCGGTTCTGCCCTGGACTCAAGTGACAGACTCCTATGACTCCCAGTACACTAGCACTACCTCTGCCCGTTCTGCCTTTACCTGCAGAGCTGCAGCACCCTACACTGAAGACAACACCTGAGGCTCCAGGTCTGAGAAGTGGCAGGCGCCTGGCCAGAACCTCCATATCCTTATTTACACATTTTTACGTCTGCGTGGGACATTACCAGGAGCGCAGGGTGTTCGATTCAATAAATGTTCGATAATTCTACAGCTCCTTCTTTGCACATTTTTAGGATTTGCCTGCACAGCACTTGAAATCTATTGTATTTCATATAAATCTTAAATGGGGCTTACATTCCACCCCCTTGCTTTTTATTGGCTTCAATGCTTGCCACTTACTTTTCCTCTGTTACTATTGGCTGTAGCATACTGTTTCCTGTTCTTTACTTGTGTTCTTCTCTTATCAGTTTCCCAGGACCAAAGTACTGTTTCCATCCACTTTTGTGGAACTATTTTTAAAGGTATTGCCTGCACATCAGTTGAGTTGTGCTTGTTTTTATTTTTAAAGTGCTGTCATTTGTTTAATCCTAGCTGCACTCTATACTAGCGCTGTTCGGTTGCCTATATTTTCCCCGGCTCACATCACAGCCCCCCCATCTGTAAATGCCATTCTTGAAATGGAAACCCTTGCTTGTTTTTTATGTATGTCGCTCAGATTTCTCATAGCAAATTGCAGACCTGTAGTCTCCACCAGTGCTTTGTCTGCGCACTTCAAAATGTGCCCAGAAACAGATCCAGCACTAAATCAGAATATTGTAAGGCTGCATGTGGGAAAATAAGGAATATTTACAGCTTTAAAAAAAAGTTAAACATGTTCCAGTGTATTAATATTTACATTTTCTAGTAGCAGTTTTTCACTCAATTGGGCTTTCCTTCCCCTCCTCGGAGCAGATTGGGGTAAATAACCCAAAAGGGGGTGGGGAACAACAGACACTGTGACGCAAAGACAGGACTATGAAAAACAAAATTATTTGAAAAAACTGCCCTCTCTCACACACAATGTGTGTGACATGCTTCATCATCGGGTCTGCTTACAATACGCCCCCGCGTAGCCACACAGGGGGCGGAGCATAGGGATGGGGAACAAAAAAACACACTACTCAAAACCAACAAATACAGACAACATATAAGTGACATACAGTGATCACAACGACTAGTGTTGTCCGTCCGGACTGGGTAAGTGATAGACTTAAAGTGCAGTTGGAAAGTGCTCGTTAAAACTGGCTTATGGGTACCCACAAGTACTTTATTCCAGGGTCCCAAGGTCAGGATTAAAATTAAGGTGAAGGATGTGTACGTGTTTAGACAGGAAGTCAAGATCCACAAACACTACTCCTAATACTGCGGTGGTCAACATGTTTCGACCGTTGATCCGTGCCCTTGATTAAATGGGTCACACCGATCTTCGTCAGGATAGTCTAACTGTCCCAGTCCTTCTATACCTCTTACCTCAATGCAGTGATGGGTAGAGGAAACCACGTGGAGGGTACTTCCACACCCGTGGATCGTTATTACGAGTCTACTGATTCTTAAGGCTCGAAATGGCGTCAGCGGGTGGAGCCCCGGCGTCCGTGTTTGGCGGGCACGACTTGTGCTGGAGCAATCCTGCAGAACAGTTGTGTTCTTTGGAGCTCCACCTGCTGACGGAGGCGGAGCTTCCGGCTCGGAGGTGGAGATTTAGCCATGGCTGAAATCTCCACCTCCCGCCCGCAAGCTCCGCCTCCGGGCCAGAAGCTCCGCCGCCGGGCCGTGAGCTCCTCACCCAAGCCGTAAGCTCTGCCCCCAAGCCGGAAGCTCCACCTCCGGGCCGGAAATTCCGGCCCGAGTGCGGACGTAAAGTTAGTAGTCTTAAATCTAAAGTTCATTCTGTGAATCCCAAAAGTAGTAAGTTCACTCTGTGAATCCCGAAAGTAGTAAGTAGTAAGTAGTAAGTGCATTCTGTGAATACCAAATAGTAGTAAGTTTAGGATTTAGTCTTAAGTTCATTCTGTGAATCGGGCCCAAAATGAATACGGTCCAGAGCCGGCTTTAAATCTGGGTATGAAATTACTGAAAGATTTTAAACAGGTCTCAGCTATATTATTAGCTAACATCAGAGGTGAAGCAGCATCTGTGCCAATCCGCCAAAAGTTAAAAGAAACAGATATAACAGACCCACCATATGAGCTTGCTAGAATTATTGAAAAATCTTATGAAGAACTAGGAAGAGATAGTTTGGGTGGGAAACCAGTAAAACCCGAATTAACAGAAAATCCTGAAAAGGTGTTTATTAAAAATAATCTCACTACTCCTAAGAAGAAGAGGGAAAATACTAAACAGACACTTCCCAAAGAGAAACGTTCTCAATCCAGAGGAAGTCTCCCCAACAGGGAGGTAGGTCTCCCCAACGGGAGCCCTCTGAAAAAGATATAACCTTAGAAATTGGGATACTCTAAGAAAACCTGATAGATATCAAGATGCTGATACACGTTCCTCTCGTACCTTTCAGACTTCCTCACAGAAATCCGAGAGGAGAGGACGATCAGAACAGAAATAGGAATGCGTGAAGTCCAAAGAAGAACAGCACGTTCCAAAAAATAAGAAAACTCAATTCACCAAAAAGAAGGTAGCAAGCATAAAAATCAGACATGCTGAGGATCTTGAGGACACAACTCAAGAATGAGGAGTGGGCCCAGACAATGCTGGACAGCGCAGCAGAAGTCACTATAGTTCGCAGGATCCAGATGGATCATCTGGAGACAGTGGACTTGAATTAATGCATTCAAGTTGAAACTGCCGACACCAGGGTTAGCGTACTCCACAAGTTATATGAAGTAACACTCAGGATGGAGGGGGACATAACTAGAAAAATAAGAGCACTCTTTTGGGAGAAGCTCTCTTAGGGCTATGACATTCTTCTGGCTGAACAAGACTGGCCACCTGAATTTGTCAGGGAGTGCCCACATGGCGAAGAGATAATTATGCCAGCCTTCTCAAATCACATTCCAATTCATAAAAAATACACATATGCCAGAAAATGGGCAGTAGCTCAGGCTCCAGCATTATATAAAAATCATGTAGGATGGGATGAGGACTCTCCTCACCATAAAATCCAGTTAAAAAATCAACCTACTGCACAAAGGCAGTATCCAGTTAGGCAAGAAGCTAAAAAACAGGTCAGGGAGATTTTAAATCAACTTGAATACCAAGGGGTGATTAAAACATGCACCTCGTCAATAAACAACCCTTTGTTTCCTGTCTCCAAACCAGACAATTAATATCATCTAGTATTGGATTACAGACATTTAAACTCCTGTTGCAAAACATTTGCAGTACAAAATGCACACAGTGCAGCATTGATGAATAACATTGTGCGGAAAAAATATAAAACCACATTAGATATTTCGAATGGGTTTTTCTGTCAAAACATTGCACCTGAAACTAGGCATTTGACCGTTTTCTGAATTATGGGGACACAGCGACAATTTTGCCGGCTCCCCCAGGGATTCAAGAATAGTCCAGGGTTATTTTCAGCCAGAGTAACAGAGTTACTACAAATGTATGATGATGAGGCATTATCTTATGTCGATGACATCTTACAGACGATGATTTGGACGTGCACTTGAAAAGAGTGAACACCATAATACTTGGGTTCACATCTGAAGGGTATAAATTCAATTTTAAGAAATCACGAATTGCCCACCTCAACATCCTATTTCTAGGTTACGAGTTATCAAGTGAAGGCAAAAGTCTGGCAGCTAACTTTCTAGAGAAATGTGCGTTGCTCCAACCTCAAAAACGCTGAAGAACTTTCAGTCAATTCTAGGTTTCCTGAATTTTGGAAGAACTTATGTTCTGAATTACGAAGAAAGGGTTAAACCTCTCTACGATTTAATCAAACCTGATTTCAAACAAACTAATTGGGCTCAAACACACACAGAAATTCTGCGTTCAGTACAAACAGACATGTTAACAAAAACACAGCTAGAAACACGCGACAACGTGCGCAACCTTGTGATCCTAATCATCCCAGGGAGATGCGGATTCACATACCTGACCTTTAATGAAGGTGAAAAGGTACCAATTGCTTATAAATCACACTTGTACACGCAAGCTGAAGTGAAATTCACATCTACAGAGAAAATTCTGACAGCGGTTCAAACTGCAGTAGCAAAGGATAGAGCTCTCGCACATGGAAAATGAATAATGATTGTTACACCTGTACCTGCTTTAGAAGCAGTGACAAAAGCAAGCATTCCCAATGCTAAAGTTTGACATCCGAGATGGATACAATGGGTTAACTCTCTTGCTGCAACAGACGTTGAATACGTCTTTGACCCCTATCTGAAGACACAAGAATTCCTACAATACGAATACGAATGTCCTCTGCCGACCGAGATTCTGCCTCTAGAACATTACGGATGTATAATATATACAGACGGATCAGCACATCCCGCAATTGGGGGTAAACAAGCCTATAGTGCTGCGTGCGCGATTGTTAAAGGTCTCTGGCGCGAAGGCAAATTTAGACCTATGGTCACTAAAACTCAATCACTCTGAGACTGTACAGCTCAGCAAGCTGAACTACAGGCTTTCAAGATGGCGCTTGAAAATACAGATCGCGAATTCCCCACACTAATAGTGTGCGATTCGTATTTCTGCGTTGAATCTTACAACAAACACTTGCAGAGCTGGGTTAAAAACGGGTTCAAAAATTCAAAAGGTGGCACAATCAAGCATAAAATGCTTTGGGAACAAATAGTTCTTTTACAGAAAGAACTACAAAAGACTCACATGATTCACACACTGAGACATCAGCGTGATGGCGTTCACGTTGCAGGGAATTCATTGGCTGATGAAGCCGCGAAGGCAGCTGTGCGAACGGCTTCCGTAGCTACAATCACTCGCTCAAAAAGAGTAATAGACGGTTAAACGTTATTAGCAGTAAAAGCCTCAATGGAAGACAATCATGCAGCGTTACCTCTAAACTACCCACTCACATATACATACATAATTGATGCGAACTCCGTTCCTTTAGCTCGAATCCCTGGAGTGGGGGACAGAGTAATTCCTGTGATTGCTATCCAGGCTGTGACACTTGGGGGAGCTCTGGGACGTACGCCACCTACATAATTTTGGTATCAACCAGTTGATAGAACCGTTTAATACACCAGAGCAACCGCATTTGATGAGGCACAACCAAAAGGATCAGAGGATGCATATGTAAAGATAACCTATTCTTTGAAATCAAGGGGAAAAGAAAAAAGGAAGGAATCTGGGTTCTACCTTCTGGGATACGAAAATAATATTTAAGAAAGACCCTATGTACTTACTAATCAGTTCTCCCTGCTAACAGAATGACAGAATGAAATATCACATCAACTGAACTATTGGATGGTCTTTATTCCTCTGATGGGAAGTATTTAAAGGATGGTTGTTAATACCTGCTGCCGTCTGCCAAATTGAAAAGGCCCCAGTCCCTGGATGAAAAATTAATTGTGTTTTGACGCAGAAGTCCTGAGCTAACACAAATCTCATAGTACTTTTTTAGAGAGACTAAAACTTCAGGTTGCGAGACCCACTGTTGAATTGCCCCTGGCTGGTCCTGAGGAAGGTGGTCCCTAGTGCTGTTTTTCCACCGAAACGCGTCGGCCAATTTTCCTAATTTAGATCCAACCCGTTGGTTGTATAGTGGACTACTGGTGCAAAACAATAGGATTTTCTTTTTTTCGGTTATAGTTGAGTTATGAATGGTTAGTATGTGTGAATGAGGGTGAATGAGTGTGGTTCTCGACCTGTATATTGGAGTTGTCTCGTTTTTATAAAATAATCATGTCTTTTTTCATCTTTGTATTTTAAAAAAATGGAAAATAACTTTTGTATATGTATTTAAAAGAAAAAAGGAGATTTTTTTTATTTGCAATGCACAGTGAATGACTACTTATATTTTGAAAAAGAGAAACATGACCTAAATAATGGAAAAAATTGTCAAAAATAATAATAAATAAGTAAACCAATATGTTGAATATGTGCCTTGTGTATGCCCTTGATAGAGGTTACTCCCAGTAGTAAAGTGATTATAGGTCTTGAGGGAGTATTTCTTTGCTTCTAATTGTTTCTTTCCCCTCTACTCCCTGACCTGAAAGTATTTTGAGAGGGGGTCCCTATTTCTATCTAATGGACAGAGTAATTACAAACAGGAAGCGGAGAGCTTACTTGGTTCAAGAAGCACATATGGAAGAGGGTCAGACACATCTATGGATCTTGAAATCTCTAATAGAATTAGAAGAGATGTACTGGTGGCCAGGAATGAGCGTCCAAGTTTACGAATTTGGAATAAACTGTGATACCTGTTACAGATATCACAGCGTTGATGACCACCAGATACCTGACTACAGTGTAGCCAGCCCAGTTCAGATACCATTGTTAGACAGCATTGGACTATCTACACACAGACGTCACCATGGACAGATGCGGTCCCACAGCTACTAGGACAAGATTTATTTGGATGTGGCCCCAGCGCTCGGCTGACGCCAGAACTGTTATAAAGGATTTGCGAGTCTTTATTGGCACATACGCAATCGGCACGCTATATTCTGACCAGGGTCCTGCGTTTAGCTCTCGGGCTTACAAAGAGGCCATGGCTAGCTTTGGCGTTGCATTGCGGTATTCTAGTCCCTTCCATCCTGAGGGTAATGCGGTAGTGGAAAGAAAAAACCGTGACATAAAGCAATCCATAACAGCTAAGGTATTAGGTTCGGGTGATGGGTGGGTCAAACATCTAATAAGTGTCCAACGTAGTCTTAATAATCTGCCAAGAAATTCTCTGGGTGGAATCACTCCATATGAATTACTATTTGGTACTTGAATGTTAATCGAAGACCTCGATTATCAAACTTCAGTGGTAGAACAAAAACCCTTTGATGTCAAAGATCGTTAGGCTGTTTTACAGGACTTAAATGAAACAAGAAAAAGTCTAAGTAACACAACGCAAAAGCCAACAGCCACTGAAGAAAAACCTCCTGTCCCAGCAAGAACTGTCTGGATTCCAAGGATTGGAGATCTAGTCAGAGAGAAGATCGCGGTGAAGAAGGAATTTGGGCCTTCTTACAGAGAAACAGTACCTGTCTTAGCAATCCAAGGAACAAGATCAGTAGTACTACCGCCCCTTGCTGGTAAAAGGGAGAACAGAGTTGTGTCTATCGACCTGGTCAAACCACACCATGTGGCCAATAATAAGTAGTAGGCCCAGTGGACTCCCAAGATGTAGCAGAAGACCAAATCTTGCTACTATCCAATAGGTTGAAACTGAAAGACTTATCACCTTTGATAAACCTGCATTAAGAAAAGAAGGACTATGTAACAAAGCCATGGAACTCGTCCCTCTTGAGACCCAAATAACAGTTCGTCAAGAAACACCTGTCTACAATAATGTAGCCTCTGACTATACCAATATGACAAAGGAAGAAGCAACTCCAAAGATTAATAACAATCCTGATGCAATTTCAACAATTGACAGAACTGCTTCTGGCTATTTTATCAACTTTGATACATTTTCAGAGAATCCCAGTGAACCCGAAGAAACACCAGCAAATAAAACTCTCAAAGAAAAAATAACAGAACTCTTTCATCAACTTGAAAAAACATATCTGGTTTCACCATGGATTGAATTTTGGATTGTGTTAGGTGTACTTTTCCTTCTGCTCTGGCTCATTCTGGTTTTAAGCTTGGGCAAAATGATAGATGGAAAATACTGTACAATGGACACAGCAAGTCAGAAAATCAACTTGGTCCTGAAACCTCACAAATCATCCCATCGTGAAAAAAGAGACCTCTCATCAGTGAACATCACAGCCGTTCCTATACATGGTGGTATAGCATGGGACAGAACTGATTATGAAATCTATGGCCCGGTGGAACTGCGGAATATTCCACACCAGTGTAGGAAAACTATGCCTTGAGTGGCTACAGACATCCACACTCCCAGAAATGAAACAACACTTATCTTTACTTAAAGAAAACAATGATTTGCGAGATTTCTTAATGGGGTCTCGCAAACCACGGCAAAAACGTTTCATATACGCCGGTATGTACGCTGCGTACAACGAAGCTTGGAAAATAACGCAAATGGAAACTGCAGAAAGAATACGAGAAATTGATCGTATTAATTTAGAGAAAACTCTCTCTGTAGTGGACAATGGGTTAATGACTCTGTCCTCTAGAATATATTCTTTGGACAGCATTGTATCCTCTGCAATTGACATAATAGAGCAGGACTTGCTAATGTTACAACATGGCCAGTCTCAATTACGTTCTATAATGCAGTCAGGCTGGACGTTGCAAAATCTTCATTCAGGCTATGTGCCATGGCGTCTAATCAACACAACGTCATTGTTTGCTGTATTTAACCTTACAGATAAACAAATCTCTTTGGCACAAAGAGGAGCACACTATACGGTGCTGAGCATTGAAAAATTGGAAAGAATACCATTGACAGTTTCTGAGAAGCCTGTCATTGAATGGATAATACATGACACCATTATGATACCAGTGCCAATTTTCCTATTTCAGTATTGTCTACAGTATATACCAGCGGGCCTGTATGAAAGGTTGGGTAAAGAATACATTAAGTCGACCTGGACTTTACCATACACACACAAATGTTGGAGTGGGGGAAAAGAGGTATTCCTTAGTGGTAAAAATGGTAAGACTTCACTAAGTGGTACACTTTTGTGCCAAGTTATTAATTTACATGGAGCCTGCGACGGTTCTGCAAATAACCTCTCTTGCCACCTGCACGGTACACCCTCCACAGTGATAGAACCAATTTTCAGGCAGCTATCCAATGGCAGCTACGTTATGCTCAATGACCACAGCTTTTGTGACATGTTGCCAGGAAAACTTTATCTTGTTAGTGTGTCATCCAGGGTCACTTGCTGTATGCAAGTATTGTATCCAAAGAGCAAGACAGACAGTGGGACGGCATTATGGCCTTCACTGAATATCTCTTCTATACGAATTGATACTTTAAGCAGAATGAAAGTTATTCTTTTGCAAAAAACTGTGCCACTGACCTCGTCTAAAGAGACGTATGATCTGCAAGTTGCAAGGACTTCTGCAGAGATACATGCTTTATTATCAACAAACTGCCCAGTACATTTCACAGAAATGTTAAGGCAAATCTTAAAAATGTCTGATACCAGTGGCATCGCACATGTATTTAAGACGTTTTTTCGGGACTGTTAACACCATTTGAAGCAGTACTCAGCATTTTTCCAAATTTCGTGCACTCTGCATTTGGCGGTCTGCCTCTCATTTTGGGACTCATAGCAGGAATTCTATTTTTATTCCTTCTGCTCCGATATGGCAAGTCCGGTCACCAGCGATACCCAGAATACCATGGAACAATGCTTCCTTGCCATGAGGTATCGTGAGAGGATTACACAGATTCTTGGCTTGGCTCGTTTAAGAGATCCGAACACAACTTGGTTTCTATCGTTCAGACCAAGCTGGCCAGATTGCATCTTACCTGTTCTACGATGCCTGCTTTGCGGAGAGGAATGCGTGTTGGACATTTGCCTTACACTTCATCAGTCCTGCCATTGGATGTCGACGCCTTGCTAGGTCTGGTAACGACTCATGCATTGTGTTGTCCCCAACGGCTACCAATCCTGATGACGGCATTCATTGAGGTATCACCAGTAAGTCTAACTGAGGGTGAGATACGAGGATCAACAGGCACACAGGTACCATCTGATATGAACATTGCTAACGCGGCACTTGGCGCTGACGGCAATAATTCGCATCTTTGCACATTTGATCTACTTGATGAAATAGTTCCACTTTCACCTACTGTGGTAGATGATTTCTTTGCCAGCCTAGACGATCTGATGTTTTCTCCTGACACCGAGAATAACTCTTGATTCATGCACACAGCGTTCCCTGAACTCTGGAATTCGGCCTTCACGTTTTCAAAACAAAAACTTCTAACTTTGGAAACTCTATTTTTCTCAAACGATTGCATTTTTTTTTCTCACCCCAAAACATTGAACTTTTGGCACAGACTAATCTGCTTAAAGTAGAACTATTCTTAGAGAACAAGAAATTCTTTTTGAAACACTCCTAGAGGAAATATTTGGCCTTGTCCTCAATACTATAAATATTGACATGCTATGTTATATTATGAAATGGTCTCTGCCTTTTTTCTGTATTTAAGGGCCATTTTCATAACTGTAATTACATGGTTCATTCAGTTTGCATTTCAGATATGATACTTTATGCCTAGAATGACATCATTTTCCTTAAATGCGTACAGTAGAAATGCTCAAATTTTCATGTACAACCATTTCAAGTACATTTCATGTATTTTGGGGTGGGATTGTAAACACATGCCTTAGATATGTTCAGTGCTTATACGTTTAGTTTATTGAACTTAACATTGTGGAGTGGGTGTTGTAAATAAATCTAGGACCCAGTGTAACTTTTCCCGATTCATGCCCTTATATAGGTATACATTATCTGATCCTTATATAGGCATAGAAATCATTACCATATTTAGACTAAGCCTATGCAGCCCAAATACCGCATGGCTACTTCCACTAAGTTCCGAGAATCAAACACGATTTCTTAGAAAAACCCGCCTTCAGCAGCTAGGGACTTCCCCTCGCCTGAATATTAATTTATCTAGGAAATCATGGAGTTTTCACAGAACTGGGTCTTTGAGTGACATTATTAAGTCCAATCATACGTCAAACTCGGCACCTTCAAAGTATAAATATGACTACATTTGCCCAGACAAACACACAGTGGTTTGGAGCAGATCGACGATTTGCAGCAGCAAGTGCCGAAGGAAGCCGACCCTCCAGCTGACGCACTGAGAGACGCTGTCGTTTCTCCTGCCGAGAAATTCAGCTCCAGTATTTCCAGGCTACCCTTGCAGGTTGCTGGGAAATCGCGTCCTGAGAGAGAGATACAAGACCTCCTTCATTCTAAAATCAAGGTACGGAGCTGATTAAACCCTTAGAGAATTCTTGGATAGATCCTTGGCAGAGAAATACTAAACTTAAGCTACTCCTCACTTACTTCTTCCCTTGTACTAGACTTAGGTTAAGTACACCGTGGTAGGCGTATTTTAGAAGCACAAGCTGAGTACTTTTAGTCATTATTTTATTACTGTATGTATTTTATATGTTTTAAGGCACTTTATAGCTTAGAAACCATATCATGCTTTTACAGTACTACTTTATAATACTTTTTGTATTATATACTCTGTACTTTATAACCAGTATTACGACTGTAGCAGTACATTTCTTATGCTTGAGAAAGAAGACTGTTCAATAAATACTTTGTATTGAAAACGCATGTCTCTCTATTTTCTCAGCACCTCTGGTGAAACGAAGCATGCACAATTGTTAAAATAGTTATCTATTGTTTCCACGACTGTAGGGATTGATTTCTTATTCTTGGGAAACAAAGTTGTCATGTTTATGTGGTTAACAATGAATTAAGGGTCCCCCTACTGGGAGGGGAACGCTCCAGTGCACAACCAAAAGGACCGTAGTCTTATTCCATCAATGAATTGATCGACGAGTCTATGTATGTGGTTTCACATTTTAATTTTTCAAGCTGAATATTTTCTTGTGTTCATATTCATATTCATCTTTGTATGTCAAACCAAAATTGTGTTATGGCACACTCACCATCTTCCCTGTTTATTATTCCGATACTTAACTCACACGCGCACGCTGACTAACTGCACCGCCGTCCCGCTAGTTCTCCGCGAGGCACTTCTTTCAGATTTACCGAGTAAGTAACTTACGGGGGAGTTCCCTCTCGCTTTTTTACTCACAAACACTACGTTGTTATCTTTCAGTCACTTGGGATATCAGTCTGTGTACACGAGTGCTTTGACGTTTTGAGCACATTTCGGTTTTACACACACTTTAGATTTCGAATCCACTTGGTATACGGTTTGATCTTGGCAGCACCTCGGATTTCCGCCTTTCTTTCTGCAGACCTCGTCACTTTCCTCAGTTTCTTTACACCCTTTTAGAGACCACGGTTTTTCTTGGGTATTTACACGTGTGAGACATTTTCTCATTTTTACATTTTTTTATGTAACCTATTTACTGATTCTGGCTTCATTCCGTTTTTCATTTTAGAGTATTCCCTTGAAAAAGGGCTCAGGCCCGAAATGCATCGGGATCTTTTTTGAGGATTATAAATATGGATGTATCAAGTGTGCCATAACACAATTTTGGTTTGACACTGGAGCGTTCCCCTCCCAGTAGGGGGACCCTTAATTCATTGTTAACTCTACGCTGCTTGGCCAGACAGTGTTCTACTCTGGTTGCACCCTACAACCCTTCATTTTTGCATCACCATTCAGAACAAACACGCTGTGCGAGCTCCCTCTCTCTGTTCAATGTTTATGTGGTTCTCAGTAACTAATCCCTTCTTGTTTATTCGAGAAAGTTTCTAGTGACCTCTGAGCTAGCTGGCACTCACAATTAAGTTTAATATATACGATAGAGACCTAGTCGATCTCAGTCCTATGTCTCATCTATAGCATATGTTATTCCAATGCGCAGAGCCTATTGGGAATATAGGAACTCAACTACAATGTATCATGCATTGCTAAGCCCAGTGTGCAGCGGGAGCAAGCCCGGTTCTAGAGGGTGGGCAAGGTGGACAAAGCCCACTCAAGGAAGAGCATTGCCCACCCAAGGCCATTCAGAACTGGAAAATCAGGTCCACATACCTGGCCCAACCTTCTTTCTGGTACACAACCCAAAAGGCTGCTACAGCTTGGTTGTGACTCTCAGCAAACCACAGAGTCAGGCCTGTACATTGTCATGGGCAAAATTAGAATGGGCCGGCAGAGGATGCACACCATGGTGCATCTTGCAAAAAACACAGTTGATGGACAGAATGCAGAACAATGTCTTACATTCACCCCAGTACAAAGCCATGTCTTTCATAGACCGGAATCAAGCATCCAAGGACCGGTTTCTGGCTATCCGCCTTCTTCAGCCTGGATAGCTTGACTGCAGTGATGTGGAGAGCCTGGGACTCACGTCTGAGCATACCCAGCCCACCCGGGGTGAAAATTGCAAAATAACTCCTATCCCAGGCCTCAGGAGGTGACTGAGCCCTTGAAGAGCTTATAATGCTTTTGAACAGCACAATTAACAAGTCTTAGGCCAGGGATGTTGGACTTAGTCCCACGCAGCAGACCACCGCAATCGCATTGGGTATGGGAAAATTCGATTTTGACAAAGTTGCAGTGAAAAAATGAATTTACCCTCTACGGTGGGGCAACAGGAGGGGTGAGAGCAGAGGAGAGATCGAGACAGACACCGAGACAAAAGTAAATAAGACAGGAAGTGGGGGGTAGAGACAAACTGAGAGGGGGAGAGGAAAGAGGGAGAAATGACTGAGGAGGAATGAAGAGAGGAAAAACGACTATAGGGAAGGGGAATAGTTATAGATGAGCACATTGAGGGAGGGAGTGAGAGATGGAGAAAGGAGAGTGGAAAAGAGACAAGCAAAAGGTTAAGTGAGGAAAGACTAAGTGGAGAGAAAGCTAATGCTCAAGATAGCCGCCAAGTAGCAGCTCTCTGCTAGAGCTCCTGGGTTGGGGATAACCAAAGCGGTTTAAATCCCCCTGCTAACTCCGCCATCCATTCGCCTGCCACCCGACAACCTTCAGAAACACTTAAGATCATGTTGAACGTAAATCATCCAGTCCAACGCGCCTTCCCCTCTCCTGCCTTGCCACTCCAGGCCTGCAACGGCATCGAGATCCACACTGGGTGGGCAGAATAACTGCGGGACTGCAACATCACCAGAACCTGTAGCATTGAGGAGGCTGTGATCACGGTGGATGTTTACCACCTAGAGACAGCTGATCGCTCGAACTAGCGATTGAAACCATCGATCTCCCTTGTTCGTCCCGTCTGGAGCCTCGTAGGACATGCTACATCCCTGTTCCCGATACTGGCCAGATGTGGGGTTTGGATCAGCTTTACACACGGAGGAGGATCAGCTGATGAGCCACTCATGTGGGTTACTCCAAGCCGCACCACCGTCGTCTACCGCGAGTACTCGTGACATCGTGGACCCCGCTGAACACACTGCACCCCCACCGATTCGTGGATCTGTTGTGTTCGATTTTAGATTCCACATGAATTTCCAGATTCATGCCCTTATATATGTACAATTCACATTGCCCTATATAGGCATAGAAATCCAGTCCTTATTTAGGCATAGCCCATGCTGCTCAAATACAGGCATGGCTACTTCCTTCCGTTCATCTACGTCACAACGATTTCTTGGAAAACCAGACTCTTAACCCGTTAGGGACTTCCCCTTGCTTGAATATTGATTTCTCCAAGAACTCATTATTATGCATGAACATCTCTTCCTTAGAGGTCATTCATGAAGTTCATATGTCCGACTTTACGCCAGAGGTGGCATTCCTAAACACCTTCAAGGTGTAAATATACCTTCACTTGCTATGGCAAAGCACGGTGTAGTTCGGTGCAGTTCGACTACCTACTTGCCCGACGCAGCTCGCTTCAGGAAGCCAACTCTCCAGCTGACGAACTGAACAGAAGCTGTCATCCTCCTTCCGAGAATCCAGCTACAGTGTTTCTGTCTCCCCTTGCGGGAAGTTGGGAAATCGAGTCCATGAAAGAGATACCAACCTTTCTCATTCTAAGGTATGGAGCTGATTAGAACCTAGAGAAACCTTTGGCAATTCTCGGCAAAACTAAACCTATGCTAAAGACAAACTCTTACTTCTTCCCTCATACTAGACCTAGGTTAGGTACATTGGGGTAGGCGTATTTTCGAAACACCAGTTGAGTATTTTAGCCTATGTTATTTATGTATGTATTTTTACATGTTATATCAACAGACAATGCTATTACAGTATCATTTTATATTACTGTTTACGCTGTCTGCATTATACTTTGCATTCTGTCTAACGATTGTAGCAGTTCACCTCTCTTGCATGAGAAAGAAGACTCTTCAATAAACCATTTTATTGAACCACCCTTCTCTCTATTTTTATGCAACTCTGTAGAAACGAAGCATGCACGATTGACTGAATAAAATAGTTATCTATTGTTTCCATGACTCTGCAGATTCGTTTCGATTTTTGGGGAAACAAAGTTGTCATGTTTATGCGGTTGTCAGAAACAAATCCCTTCTTGTTTACTCAAGAAAGTTTATAGTGACCTCTGAGCTAGCTGGCACTCACAATTAAGTTTAGTACACTCGATAGAAACATACTAACCTCAGGCCTATGGCAAATATATAGTGTATAATAATCCAATGTGCAGAGCCTATTGGGAATATAGGAACTACACTACATGGCACCCAATGGTTTGGTAAGGCACTAATTTAATGAAAGATACTGGAGTAACTCAGTCGTGCTTTTCTCAGAGACCCCTTTGTCCGTAATACTCCAATAGATGTCTGGAGTGGGTAAAAGGATAATATCCGCCATAGCTGAGTAGGACGAAAAATCCTATGTATAAGCTTTTTGGTTAGTTCAACATTGTTGTGCATCTTATCTTTGTTTCCTTGAAACTTGCTCTGCAAAAATTCATTAAACAATGTCGGAAATACGGCAACAACACCGAAACTGGTGGAGCTGCGGCTGATCCAGCCGATGCAGCTTTTAACTTCACAGGTTTCCAAGAAATCGACAAGGATGCTATTGGCATTCCTCTAAATTTAAGGAAAGCCATCACTATAAAACTTTTAAAACATGGCCTAACATTAAGAGGTGGTAGGGCATTTTTTGTGATAGAGGCACATGAATATCACCAAACAGAGGTGTTCTATTCATGGATAGTCTTCCCTGAAGCAAATCCAATAACACATGTTTCACTTCTACAAAGAAGATGATCCACCGGAGGAATATATTCCGTTCAAGGATATTAAAATTCCACTCACATACCAGGACCATGAACTCTGGTTTAAGGGCGCCCTAAAACATTTAAATCACATTACCAGGCTCGGTCCACAAGGTAGACCAGGAGCTACATGGTCGGCACTAGGCAGCTACATACCTGATCCTGACATTGAAGCAATGTCTGACGATGAATTACTTAGTAATATACAAAATCTAATAGAATTATACAGTTAAACCACAACTGTCTAAAAGTCCTGAAAAGGTCTTTACTAAAACCATCCTACTCCTTCTAAAAAGAAGTGGGAAAATAGCAAACAAACTTCTAAAGAGAAGCGTTCTCATTCCAGAGGTAGGTCTCCTCAAAAGGAGGTATAGCCTCAGGAATAGGGATAATTTGAGAAAACCTGATAGATATCAAGATAATGATACACGTTCCGCTCGTACCTTCCAGACTTCGTCACAGAAATCCGAAAGAAGAAGACGGTCAGATAACAAGGAAGAACGCGTGAAGTCCAAAGACGATCGACACGTTCATAAAAACAAGAAACCTCAATTTACCAAGAAGTAGGTAGCAGGTCTAAAAATCAAACATGCAGAATATCTTGAGGACACAACTCAAGAACGGAGAATGGGCTCAGACAATGTTGGACAGCGCAGCAGAGATCACAATAGCTTGCCAGAACCTGAAGGATCATCTGGAGACAGTGGACTTGAATGAAACTGCAGATACCAGGATTAGTTCTCCACATAAGTTATATGAAGTAACACTCCGGATGGAGGGAGACATACCAAGAAAATTGAGAGCACTCTTTTGGGAGCGACTTTCTAAGGGTGATGACATTTTTCTAGCTGAACAAGACTGGGCACCAGAATTTGTCAGGGAATGCCCACATGGTGAAGACATCATTATGCCGGCCTTCTCTAATCATATTCCAATTCATTTAAAATATACCTATGCCAGGAAATGGCAGTTTGCCAGGCTCCAGCATTATACATCATGTAGGATGGGATGAGGATTCTCCTCACCACAAAATCCAGTTAAAAAATCAACCAACTGCACAGAGGGAATATCCAGTTAAGCAAGAAGCTAAAAAACAGGTCAGGGAGATCTTAGATCAACTTGAATACCAGGGGGTGATTGAAACTTGCACCTCATCAATGAACAATCATTTGTTTCCTGTCTCCAAACCAGACACTACATATTGTCTAGTATTGTATTAGAGACATCTTAATTCTTGTTGCAAAACATTTGCAGTGCAAAATGCACATAGTACAGCATTAATGAATAACATTGTGCGTAAAAAATATAAAACCACATTAGATATTTCAAATGGGTTCTTCTGTCAAAACATTTCACCAGAAAGTAGGTATTTGACTGCTTTCTCAATAATGGAGACACAGCGTCACTTCTCTCGTCTCCCTCAGTGATTCAAGAATAGTCCTGGGTTATTCTCAGCAAGGGTAACAGAGTTACTACAAATGTATGATGATGAAGCATTGTCATATGTTGATGACATCTATCTGACAGACGATGATTTGGATAGGCACTTGAACAGGGTGAACACCATTATATTGGGCTTCGCCTCTGAAGGGTACAAATTCAATTTAAAAAAATCAAGAATTGCCCACCTCAACGTCCTTTTCCTAGGATATAAGTTATCAAGTGAAGGCAAAAGCCTAGCAGCCAACTTTTTAGAAAAGTGTGCGCTGCTCCAACCTCTAAAAATGCTGAAAAACTCACAGTGGATTCTAGGTTTCCTGAACTTCGGAAGAACTTACATTCTAAATTACGGGGAAAGGGTAAAACCTCTCTACAAATTAATCAAACCTGATTTTAAATCAGTAAATGGGACTCAAAAACACAGAGAAATTTTACGTTTGTTGCAAACAGACATGTTAGCAACTAAACACTTGCAAACCGGCATAAACACACGCAACTTAGTGATCCGGATCATTCCAGGACAATGCGGATTTATGTACTCAACTTTTAACGAAGGTGAAAAAGTACCAATAGCTTACTAATCACATTTGTACACACAAACAGAAATGAAATGCACTTCTACAGAAAAAACCCTGACAGCTGTTCAAACTGCTGTAGTAAAAGAGAGAGCCCTCGCATAGGATAAGCGCATTATGGTAGTTACACCTGTACCTGCCTTAGAGGCAGTGAAAAAAGAAAGCATTCCAAATGCTAAAGCTTTACATTCAAGATGGATACAATGGGTTAATTCTCTTGCTGCAACTGATGTTGAATACGTGTTTGACCCTTATTTGAAAACACAAGCATTTCTACAATACGAACAAGAATGTCCTCTGCCTACTAAAATTCTGCCTCTAGAGCAGTATGAATGTATAATTTATACTGATGGATCAGCTCAACCCGCTACGGGGGGTAAACAAGCCTATAGTGTGACGTGCGCGATCGTTAAAGGTTGTTGGCGCAATGGCAAATTCAGACCAATGGTCACTTAAACTCAATCTCTAGGAGATTGTACAGCTCAGCGAGCTGAACTACAAGCATTCAAGATGACACTTGAGAATACTGATCGCAAATTCCCCACACTAATAGTGTGCGATTCATATTATTGTGTTCAATCTTAAATGAATACTTGCAAAACTGACTTCAAAATGGTTTCAAAGATGCAAAAGGTGGCACAATCAAGCATAAAACGCTTTGGGAACAAGTAGTTCAGTTACGACAAGGACTACAAAACACTCACGTGATACACACGCTGAGTCATCAATGTGATGGCATTCACGTTGAAGAGAATTCATTGGCTGATGAAGCCGCGATGGCAGCTGTGCAAACGGCTTCTGTAGCTGCCATCACTCGTACGAAAATAGACAGTGAAATAATGCTGGTTGTCAATGCTTCTAGCAAAGACAGTGGTAAAACATTACCTAAAGGGTTTCCACTCAAGTACTCATATATAACTGATGCGAACAATGTTCAGTTTGCTTGAATCCCTGAAGTGGGGGTAGGGTAATTCCAAACATGGAACATACATTAGGACTAATCTTATCAGCACATGAAGGGCTCGCCTCTGCACATGCAGGAGTTTCTGCCACAGTATCATTATTAAAACAGAGATACTGGTGGCCACGCATTAGGAAACAAACCAGAAATTATGTTTTGGAATGTGAAATATGCCAAAAGATGAAGTTATCTACTGTGAAATGTCCTGCACAGATGCCCCTGTTAATTTCAGATAAACAATTAGCTTGATTTTACCTGGACCACTGCGGTCCCTAACAGAGGGATGGTAATTATAAATATATCATGGTGGCAGTGGATTTGTGTTCAAGGTTCATTTGGAAGTGGCCTCAGCGCTCGGCTGACGCTCAAACTGTTATACAAGATTTGCAAGTCTTTATCGGCACATACGCTATGTTCTGACCAGGGTCCTGCGTTTAGCTCTCGAGCTTACAAGGAGGCCATGGTCAATTTGGATGTTGCATTGCGGTACTCTAGTCCATTCCATCCTGAGGGAAATTCGGTAGTGGAGAGAAAAAACCAGGACATAAAGCAATCTATAACAGCCAGTTCTCTAGGGGGTATCACTCCATATGAGGTCCTTTTTGGGACAAGAATGCTGTTTGCGGGCCTTGATAGTCAGACATCAGTGGTGAACCAAAAGGATTTTGATATCAAAGATCGTTTGCCTGTTTTACAGGACTTAACAGAAATAAGAACAAAACAAAGCGTGATCCAACCACCACTGAGGAAAAAACAACCGTCCCAGCAAGGCCTGTCTGGATCCCAAAGCTTGGTGATCTAGTCAGAGAAAAGATCGTGGACAAGAAGGAATTTGGGCCTTCTTACAGACAGCCAGTACCTGTCCTAGCAATCCACGGATCAAGAACAGTATTACTGCTGCCCCTTGCTGGTAAAAAGGAGAACAGGTTTGTGTCTATCGACCTGGTCAAATCACATTATGTGGGCGATATTAAGCAGTAGGCCAAGTGGACTCCGCCAATGTAGCAGACGCCCTGCACTAGCTTCTATCCAAGAGGTTCAAACTGAAAGACTTATCACCTTTGAGGAATCTGCAGTGCGAAAAGAAGGACTAAGCAACGAAGCTATGGAACTTGTACCTCTTGAGACCCAAATAACAGTTCGTCAAGAAACACCTGTCTACAATGAAGTAGCATTTGTCTACACAAACATAACAAGTGATCCTTTGGGTTTAGTGATTTCAACGAATCCTGATGCAATCCCAACAATTGACAGAACTGCCTCTGGCTATTTCATTAACTTTGATACGTTTTTCTGAGGATCCCTGCGAACCTGAAACAACGCCAGCGAAAAGAACTTTTAAAGAACAAGCAACAGACCTTTTTCATCACCAGGAAAAGACTTATCTGATTTCACCATGGATTGAACTCTGGATTGTGTTGGGTGTACTTTTTCTTTTAGTTTGGTTGACTCTGGTAATAACTGTGGGAATGCTGATAAATGGAAGATATGTCAAAATGGACACAGCAAGTAAGAACATCAACTTACTACTCAAGCCACACAAATCATCTCATCGTGAACAAAGAGACTTGTCATCAGTAAACATCACAGCCGCTCCTATACCAGGTGGTATAGCGTGGGACAAAACGGATTATTACATTTTTGGCCCGTTGGAGCTGTTGAAGATCCCACACTTATTCAAGATTTCATTAAGTGACTTTGTTTTATCTAGTACCCTTTCTGATGATTGGGACTTTGAGACTGTTAATAATATGATATTCACAATCATGAATATTTAGAAGGTTCATCAGATTATGAACAAATGTAATGTTATAATCATTATGGTCATCATTTTGTTCACAAATCTACAAATCCTAGAAATGGATTAATGCACAACCAATGGAACATTGTCCAATGCCACCAAATGGTAGCTCAAAAACTTTTGCTAGTAAATTTCCATACTTTTCAGGGTTCAATCTAACCAATCCACAATCGTTTTACTTTAAAGATACAAACAAAACAGGCATGAAAAGTATGTTAACAAATACCAAACAGATTTATTCTGCGGCCTTTTATGCCCAACAGTCTAAACTAGGTTTCGACTTTTGGAAAGACAACATTGAGACGAAAACTGTCTGGGACACAAAAGATTGGCAGGTCCAGGGTATAGAAGCTATGTTTAGAGCCTGTATCATCCCTGAGCAAATTATGTTTTTGAATGACACTGTCCAACAGACGTCCTGTCTTGGGTTAGCCAAGTTGAAAGACATGAACAATCCGTCCCTACCTACACCTGAAAGAAATAACACTTCAGAGGGGGAGGTCGTTGTACATACTATTTTGCTTCACAACAGAACAGATCCAGATTGGAAAAAATGGTTGATATGGCCCACAGACACTAACAAATGTCAAGATAGATTCCTGAACCAAACACAGGGTTTCACATTCAATAGGCCTGACCCAAGATATGTTCAAAGACAGCATCCTGGAATAGTAACAACATACAGTGTAGGGAAGCTCTGCCTTGATTGGCTACACATATCTACACTGAAGGATGTAAAGGAACGCTTATCTTTACTTAAAGAAGGCGCTGATATTAGGGAACTAGAAAACCGCGTCATAAACGTTTTATATATGCTGCTTATAATGAAGCATGGAAGATTACGCAAGCAGAGACTGCAGAAAGAATACGAGAAATTGATTGTATTAACATGGAGAATGTGGATATTTGTTTTTTTATGGCCACCTATATTCTGAAATGTACAGCTGCCAGGAAAAGTATAGTATTGTAACCTTTTATATTTACCTTTATATTTACCTGTCAGTAAATCTTTGAGATGTACAGCTGCCAGGAAATGTATAGTGTTGTTACTATTTTATACATCCCTGTCTGTACATAAAAACTTTATTAGCTAAGACTTTGGAACGGTCACTTGTGTTTTATGCCCATAGTATGTATTGTAAGGTCCTTTTTTACACCTCAAACATTTGCCCTTTTTTATGCTATTAGAGCGGTTTGGACTGGTTTGTTTTAACGTACAGCTGCCAGGAAACTCCACTTGTGTGTTAAATTTACTGATTTCCTGTCTGTACATATTTGTATATATCCCTATATTGCTTCCTTTTTAAAAATTTAGCTGCTGCCCAATGATTGATGTATATGCTTCTTTTATCTTAGCCTTTTTTTGCACCATTAATGTGAATATTGAGTATTAACTGTATATATATGGTGTTATTTTTAATGTCGCTTGTATGATTTGTACCTTCAAATCGAATAAAAGCTTATGAATTGATTGTATTAACTTAGATAAAACTCTCTCTGTGGTTGACAATGGGTTAACGACTCTGTCGTCCAGGATATATTCATTGGACAACATAGTGTCTTCTGCCATAGACATCATGGAACAGGACTTGGTCATGCTGCAACATGGTCAGTCGCAACTACTATCATGCTATTAGGCTGGACGTTGCAAAACCTTCATTCAGGCTATGTGCCTTGGCGTTTAATCAATACTACGTCACTGTTTTCAGAATTCAATCTCACTGATAAACGGATCAAATTGGCACAAAGGGGAGCAGACTATACAGTGCTGGGCATTAAAAAACTGGAAGGATTTGCACTTACAGTAGCAGAAAAAACAGCTATTGAATGGATAATACATGGAACAATCACTCTGCCTGTTACAATTTTCCATTTTCAGTATTGCCTAAAACATATACCTTGAAGGCACATATGAAAGGTTGGGTAAAGAATACATCAAGTCATCCTGAGAATTACCGTACACACACAGTTGTTGGAGTGGGGGACGTGATCTGTTTATTAGCGGGAAAAATTATGAAAACACTTTAAGCGGTTCTCTCCTTTGTCAGGGTATAAATTTACACGAGGCCTGTGATGGTTCCTCAAACAATTTATCCTGTCACCTGCAAGGTTCACCGGCTGCAGTGATCGATCCAATTTTTGGACAGCTCTCTAATGGGAGTTACCTCATGTTGAATGATCACAGCTGCTGTGGCATGTTGCAAGGCATACCATATCTAGTAACTGTGTCAGCCAGAGTCACTTGCTGTATGCAAGTATTTTTTCCTAAAACTAAGACAGACAGGGAGTCGCCTTTATGACCTTCACTGAACATCTCTTCTATACGAATTGATACTTTTTTTAAATGTATTTTTTTAAAGTTTTTTATTACCATCTGCAGTAAGTACACAGCTAAGTGCCCACAGCCCAGAGGCCGGCAGTATGATGTAAAACAATACGTCAATACATAATACACAGCTTGTATACCGACACCCCGGAGGACCGGCAGCGAGTTAGGATTTGTTATCTTTAAATTAACCAGTGTGTCCTTAACAGTAGATTTATACAATGTATATTATGTTAAATAATAAACTTTTACAGAACAAATAAACTCCCCCCCCTCGCTATGTCAACAAGTACCATTGAACTCGAATTAAAAATTGTATAATCGGTACATGTCAGCGATCGTCGGCCGTCCGCCGCACATACAACCAGCCATATATCCCATGCACCTCAATAGAATCTCCATTACGACCGGTTATTCACATTTAGTAATGCACAGCAATCACCACTCACACCCAACACCTGACAAGAGGCCTCACGCAGCGCCATCCACCTGGAGGTCTAATCCTCCCTGTTCCAACCAATTCACAAATGGTCCCCAAATATCCAGTGGTCTCGATCTGCTAGGTAACAAGTCCCAATAATTGGATAATTGGTCTTTGCAATAGATAACTGCATTCATCCACCCTGCAATTGTAGGTGGGTGAGATTTTTTCCTGTGTATCGCAACCAGACGTTTTGCAAGCAGAAGTAACATGGATGTTAGTTTACGAGAACCTTTCGGAACCTCTAGTGTGAAAGCTAAAAGTGCCACCAGTGGGGTAGTCTGTGGCTGACTGTTGGTAATGCTGCCGATGTGTCTAAGAATCATCGACCAGTAGTGCGCTATTGGTCTGCAAAACCATGCTAAATGTACGAATGTTGCATCTTGGGCCCCACATCTCCATCATCTCGTTTCCGAATGTATGCCCATGCAATGTAACTGTATTGGTGTACGATAGACTCTTTGTGCAAGAAATTAAAATGTATGAGAAGTAACCTATAGTTAGGTGAAAGGTGTTCTAATTGTGAACAGCAAAAAAGCTATTGTTTATCCGTAAAGGAGAGACCAGATTCTAACTCCCAGTCTGCTTTGGATGTACTGCCTATTATAGGGGACGTCTCCTGAGTGATCACAGAGGGCCCGATTCACAGAATGAACTTAAGACTCAATCCTAAACTTACTACTATTTTGGTATTCACAGAATACACTTACTACTTTTGGCATTCACAGAATGAATTTACTACTTTTGGTATTCACAGAAGTTAGGATTTTGTCTTAAGTTTGTCTTAAGACAAACTTAAGACAGACTTAAGACAGACTGAAGAAAAACTTAAGACAGACTTAAGACAGGCTTAAAACAAAATCCTAACTTAAGTCTGTCTTAAGTCTGTCTTAAGTTTGTCTTAAGTTTGTCTTAAGACAAGCTTAAGACAAAATCCTACCTTCTGTGAATACCAAAAGTAGTAAGTTCATTCTGTGAATACCAAAAGTAGTAAGTGCATTTCTGTGAATGCCAAAAGTAATAAGTGCATTCTGTGAATGCCAAAAGTAGTAAGGTCATTCTGTGAATACCAAAATAGTAGTAAGTTTAGGATTGAGTCTTAAGTTCATTATGTGAATCGGGCCCATAGATCTGCGTTATCAATTTACGAGGGGATGGGTTTGATAACACATTTTCCAGTGCTGGTAATGGGGGAGGGGCACTCGGGAATTCAGTGTATCTTGCCTTGCATGCTGCCCTTCGTTGGTAATATAGCAGCAAATCTGAGGCTGTGGGTGGATTCGAGTTGCATAGTTTTGCAGGGATAGGAAAGAATCTTCTGGATATAGGTCTTTCCCAGTTAGAATATTATGATCGTGCGCTCGCT
>NW_028254160.1:0-33618 GCF_964263255.1 Lissotriton vulgaris
ACCAACCTCCGACTGACCCAAGACCTTCTGACCTCCAGGAGACCCCTCAAGACCTGCCTGTTCGAGCAGTAGCAGCACCCCCTCACCCTCAGCGCCTTGAAACCCTCACGGGTGAGTAGTGCGCTCGATAAATGTACTGATTGATTGATTGATTGATTTAAGCTCCTTCCATTCAGTGTGCTACTTCATACACTACCGAAGGGTGCTGTGTGAATGTAGTTCCACCTCATGAGGTTTAATAAACTTTGTACTTTCTATTCCAGTTTCTGTGCCAACTTCTATTCTATGGTCTGAGGACTCTGTACAGAGAAGGGAGAACCCCTAGCACTGGTAGGCCTTGCTGAGGCCCATCACCACAAATTGGCGCCCAACGTTGGGCTCATCGGGGACTCGGATGCCCGAAGGAGTGGTCGAGACGAAGGATTGGAATCTCGCTTTGGACGCCATCGCTGCTTGAGGAGACCCGAGTCTTGGAATCCACTGCGTTTTTCCTTTCTTTCTGATCTGACAATCCAGGTGGCGCCAGTCCTCGACTGCGATCTCTTCTGTTCATTCGCCGTGCAGTGACCATTTGGTCGATTTGAGAACTTGGCAGTTGAAACCTGGACACTATTTGATTGGTAAGAGTCGTTCTGCAGTTGTCAAGAAGCAGTACCTGGTATTGCTGGCTCCATAGGAGCCGTACAGCTGAGGCTAAGTCGCGGAGCAAGTTCCCAACTCCCCTACACCCCAAGGCCAAGTCTAAGCTGGACTCTGAGTTATGGGGGAAAGGGGAATGGGACAGCAAACAAGAGAGACTGCCCACACCGGAGTCTTCACCACTATCTTCTGTATGAGAATTCTCCTGTAAGGGAAGAAGCAGAGGTTAAGCAATTCTATCTTCACTACTCTGACCTCATTCCCCAACTAACTAAGTGTTACCTGAAAGTGTACAGGAGTTTGCCTCTCTCTGTACTGGTTTACTTGAGTCTTTGTCTTGCAGGAAACTTGAGTTGGAAACCAGGAGAAAACTGACAGGATTTGAACTTTCTTTCTTATTATTTTGCAGAAGATAAACTAGGAACTGAAGATTCTCCAAGAACTGCTTCTCAGCGGTAAGTACAAATATATATATATATATATATATATATGTATATATATATATATATATATATATATATATATATATATATATATATATATATATATATATATATATATATATATATATTTATATCTACTTGAAGGCTTAGTGAAGCATATTTTGTCTTGGTAAACTGTGTAGATAGAGTGTCCAGGAAAACAAACTACGCTATATTGCAAGTCTTGATAAGCAGTGCTGTTTGTGAGCCCAGAAAAACTAGCTGCGCTATAATAACTATTGTCTTTTATTTTCAGGCAGATGACAGTTCAACTATTACTAGGAAGGAGGGGTCCCAGTGTAGACAAAGGACAATATACACAATTCAAAGAATTAATCATAAAACAACAATTAGATCCACAAAGTTTTATTCACTGAGGGATCGAGTGTAATGAATACACACAGCAAAAGGTCAAATGTATTCAAGGTCATACAGCGCCCCAAGGAGGAGGGAAGGAAGTGATCAAGGTGAGGATGAGGGAGTGGTAGGAATGTGTGACAGTAAAATCAGACATTTAGAACAAACTTGGCTTTAAATTATATAGCCAAAATAGCCACAATAATAATAATGGCGACCGTCATTGGAAAAGGCATACTTCACAAAGTACAATTAATCTAAACAATGCTGGCGTGAAGTTGGCACAAGAAAAACAGCAGTCAACGTTTCGACCCTCTTGTCAGTGCAGGGAATGTTTATATCCTTGCTACGGGGTCTTCATCAGGACCAAGGGGTAGGGGCAGGTAACCTGGGATTAATTAGAGGTGGAACTGGATAGGCGGAGTTCGAAGGCGAATATCCTTTAGGAAGTGTTTCTAGGTAAGAATCCTCAATTTGGTCATTTATTGCGTAATCGGTGAGCGGACAGCACCGATAAACTGGAAAAACGCTTATACGGTGCTGGGCAGAGTTTAAAGAAGCGTCGGGAAAGTTGGAGATGGATCCACCGTTAGTTGATGCCGAATGAATCGGAAAGCTCCGTGTGAAGGCACGCGGCTTCACAAGGAGCTTTCCGATTCATTCGGCATCAACTAACGGTGAAGAAAGCCGTAAACTGATTGAACTAAAAAAGAAACTTTCTCGCATGGAAGCCCATGGCGAGTTTATGCTGTCATACCTCAAAAATGGAATGATCCCCATGGGTCTCAAAGTTCGTAATATCCCGGGGCTCTTTGTACATCATAGGCCTTTCCTAGAGAAATGGAGCCTCATCGCTAACAGATGCTCCCGGGATCTTATGATCTTGATTATTGAGACCGCCAAAGAACTAGCGATAGACATTAAAAAGGAAATTGATGACTTAGAGACCAAACTAAGGTCCGCTGGCAACATAGATGATGCCATTAAGAAAATAGAAGAGGCCAACAAAGAACTAGAATCGTTCAGTGCATATCTTAGTAAACGTAAAAACGATAAACTAACAAAAGATAAACGATTCTATACCTTAGAAGGGACCTACCCATATCTTAGACAAGACTTTTACAAACAAAATCATTATGTTGATGATACGAGAACTACACCTCTTAGAGTCAATAACTTTACAGACTCCTCGGACTCAGAAAATGAGGGCCCGAACAATTACTATGAACCAGAAGGCAATTCCAACCAATACAACGGGCCCCGCCCTAAGCAGCCTTTTTTGTCCAACAGGGGCCCGAGACGAGGCAGACCCAGAGTTCACTTCCAGAACCAAACCAGGGGCAACTTTCAACAAGCCCATCATCAACAACAGCAGCTTCATCATCAACAACACCAATTACAAGAACCACAATTCATTCGCGAGACTCGCAATCGGCAATATTGGGGCCAGAGGATGTAATCCCCATTTTTAATCTATCATCCAAGGATATAGATCCCCATATTGAATCACTACTATCTAAAGGTCTATCTTACGTCCCCCACTCTCAAGTGAATGTTTTCGAACTCCAAAAAGACATTATCACATTTTTCCGTAGAATTAGATTAAAAACGTTTTTTGCTCTACATACAGACAATAATGAGGCAGTTCAGGAAACAACACAGCTATCTTTGCCATCAACTTTCAATCCTGGTTTAGACCAACTTGGACCAGAGGTCGCCACTTTTGAACTAGTTGTACTTCAACAGCTTGAAAGAGCCCTTCGATACATACCAAAACCCTTATACAATCTCACTAGAGAAGAATCAGATTCCCTTAAAACCTTGAAAAGAGACAATACACTGACTATTAAGAGCTGTGATAAGGGTGGAGGTATTGTATTGATAGATACTGACACATACGAACATAAAATGAGAACTATGCTTGCGGACACTACTAATTATTCCTTAATTAAAACTAACCCCCTGACCTCTATATCTAAAAAAATCCTGAACCGTACCACTAGAGCATTGTCGGTAGGAGATATTAACCAAAAGGAATTTGACTATCTAAATTATCATCAACATAAAACTGCTTGCATCTATGGCATGCCAAAAATTCATAAAAGTTTAACAGATCCCCCCTATAGGCCTATTGTATCAACGATAGGAACCAATATAGAACCTCTTTCTAAATTTATTGATTCTTTTCTTCGTCCACACATACCAAAAATTACTTCCTATATCAGAGACACGGGGTCTATGATATCTAAAGTAGAAAACCTCGCCTTCGATCCTAATAATGACTTATTAGTCACTATGGATATCGAAGCATTATATAGTAACATCCCGCAACAAGAAGCAATGACTACGACCAGCTGGTTCATTGACACCTTTGATATCCCATGCCCCAAAAATCTTGTATTAGAACTTTTATATTTTGTCCTAACTGACAACATTATAGAGTTTGGCAATACCCTGTACCGCCAGACCAAAGGTGTCAGTGTGGGGGCATCAGTTGCTCCATCGATTGCTAATATTTATATGGCAGCTTTTGAGAGTAAATTTATTTACAATGAGATAACACCCTTTTATGAATCTATTTCCCATTGGTCCAGATATATAGACGACATCTTTTTTATCTGGACCAATGGGAAAGATTCATTATGTGAATTTTTAGAATGGATCAATTTGGTCGACACCAACCTCAAATTCACTGCCCAATATAACAACAAACAAGTAGAGTTTATGGACATAAATATTAAACACCAAAATAATAAGCTCATAGTGGACCTTTACGTCAAATCTACCGCGAGGAATACCCTCTTACATTTCAAAAGTTTTCACCCTCGATGTCAACGAGAAAGCATACCATTCTCCCAGTTCCTTCGAGTTAGAAGGAACTGTTCTAATTTAGCAGATTATGACGCCCAAGCTCAAATTATGAGACAAAAATGTTTGAATAGAGGCTATCCTCACAGATTAGTCAGAGACTCGTACAAACGAGCCAGATTTTACGATCGTGACTCTCTCCTAAGAACAAAGATCCCTACAGTGAATAATCAACTTGTATGTATCACGAAACACTCTACCCTTGACAACACTGTCAAGCATATCGTGAATACGAATTGGCATATTTTGAACTCGAACCCTACCAACATCAAGTTAGATAAACCAATGTTTGCACATAGAAGAAACAGAAATTTAAAAGATCTGATTGTGCATTCACGTTTTACTGCAAATAACATGAACTCTGAATTTGTTCAAAGGTCCATCAGTGATAACTTTCCAGTCAGAGGTACAGTCCGATGCTCATCCTGTAAATCCTGTAACAGCATTATAGGAGGTGAGTCCTTTGAGCATAATGGTTGCCGCGCAGATGCCAATGACATGTGGAATTGTAAAACAGCTAGTTGTGTATATTTCATCTTATGCCCTTGCCAATTTAGCTATGTTGGCGAAACATCAAGACCCATTCAGACTAGACTGACTGAACATCGTTCAGCTATTCGAACTAATAAAAGTACGGCACCACTAGTCAAACATTTTCAAGATAATCATCATACACCTGATGATTTTAAATGGCGAATCTTAGAGAAAATTAGACTACCGGACAGCAAAGGTGGCGACAGAATTAGGAGAAAAAGAGAGGTGTTCTGGATCTTCTCTTTGGGCACCTTTAAGAGAGCCTGAATGCTGAAATTCCTTGGGAGAATGCAATCATATAGCATTTAGCTTTTTATCTGTAGGTGGACTCCAATAATAACGCCAATTGTATGAATTATCCCGGTTACCTACGTCGTTAGGTTTTCTGAGACATTGATCCTTTCTATTCGAGAATTTATCTGAATGGGTCATCTAATGTTAGATCACTCATAATAGATGTTATTTGTAATAATAGAATTTTCTTTGACATTGAGTGGGCTTAAATATGATACACCTTGTTTATCTTATATATATTAGGAGTTGCAAACTTGGGGGGTTTTCGCACAGAAATTCTTTGGAAAGGGCTATGAGCGCCTATCTAATTACCCTGTCAGCCATCTATATATACCCATAATATCCTAATATGCTCCGAGGTATACAAACTATTTATAGGATACACTCAGTTAACTATACTAACCTTGATATGCTCCGATGTATACTAACTGTTTATAGGATTCATTCAGTAAATTATACTAATCTCCGAGTGTACCCGAACGATCACTTTTTACTCTGGATTAGAATATACTTTTTGTATCTGGTTTTCATATTGATATGCTGGATTTATACAGACTTCTCACAATTATGTAATCTTGCACACTTATGCGTTCCTCTAAGCGACATTTTGGAACGGTATAAGATTTACATTGTGACTACTTCATAGTCCTTTGTCTCTATCGATTATCAGACATTACCAGGCCTAGTCCTCTGTCTGTGTTTACTATCCGCGATCAATAGACTTCCTGTTCTACACCCCCTCCGCCTTTTTCGCGCCGTTTTTTACGTATTTAAACCGGGCACACATATTACATCTTTTGTTTACTTTCCGTTCGGCGGAGGACGCTCGCCACGCCTGAGATTTCGGAGCAGCATTATCCTGCTGTAGACGAACGCACATCAAGTAAGTTAGATATCTCTACCTAGGGCGCTCGGGTCCGCCAGCATTTATATCTTAAACTTAGTAAACCTGTGTACTTTCATGCGAGTAGTACCTTTGATTTAGCGTGGGTTTCTGTTTTCTCCCAATCTCTACAGCCTGAACATTTACCTGTGGGACTAGACCATCTATGCCCGTATATAGATACCACTCCTCCTCTTTCACAGGCTTTCGAGACTCTATTAACAAGGGAGTTCATTCTATGGATAGCAGCACATCAATTCCTGCTACGACTTTCCCTTATAGGTAATAAAATTGTTAACTAGTAAAATTGACAATTACTGCTAGTTCATATTAATTTGGCGATATGTTAATCGTATTTACATTCTTCGTTTTTCTAGTCTCTCTTACATCGCCATAAATCTACACCCACGTTGCCTGTAGTGGACCCACTTCTCTACCTGTTGAACAAGTAGTCGCTTAGAATTAAGGTATTAGGATCTTTAGTACCTTATCTTGTTCTTGATGGTCTTTTGGAATAATATCTTTTATGACCTATTTTCTTATCTTTGCATTATTAATTCTAAATATCCCCCCCTTCCCACACCCTTATCTTTTCTTAGCATACATCCTTGACCTGTATCTCTAAGGTTGACCATCTAACGTTCAACATCTTCTATCAAGCGTATGGCATCATTGTGACCTCAAATTCATTTTTATCAGGTAAACACTAGTTACATGTCCTATGGATGCTTTGTTTTGACTCTATCTTTTAAATATCCATAGCTACCGTAAATATATATCGAAGAGTCGCCATTCTATACCGTTTGGAATTACACTACATGCAAATTACTAGATTTAGGATATTGCCTGGGCCACTTAGGACTTTATGTCCATTTTTGATCCTTCATAATGACCTGTTTTGCACATCCACCTGCTTATTGAGATATGAATCCATATAGCTAGGTTATTCTATCTGTGTGGCTCATTGTGCTGAAAGAACAAACAATAGGTGCAGTGTGTTTTTTATCACCTCTCTATATGTGGCTCTCTTTCTATTGAATAGGTATTATATTCGGATTGAGTGTTGACTTTTTGACCTACAATTGAAGATATCATCTTCCCTGATGTACGACTACGAAGTATAGTCTTATTTGTAAGTCTCTATCATCACTTACATTCACTTTTGAGCTGTACCCTATATATATTTTTTTGCCTTTGTGTATCATGCCATTTTCAAAGATTATTCAATACAGTGATCAGGAATTACCTTGATCAGATATGTTTATTACTGTGTACTCTTTTTAGGCAAATACTGTACAATCGTCTAATATACTTTGTCAATCCTTTGACACAGAGTGAATAAATATGTAGACCAAGTCAGTTAGTTTTAAGGAGGGTCGACTATGTTCAATGCATTGTTATTTATGAATTGTATTTTTCTCCCCAAATGAATTTGTATGATATTTGGTCAACTAAGAATGTAACAACTCTTATGTCTGACATCTGTTCTCTTTTTTGTAAATATAATTCCAGAAATACCATCAGTGACTCCTGAAGAAGGCGTTTTCTGCCGAAACGCGCGTCGAGTTCTCTAGTGTTGTTCAGCAAGTCTGATATTGATTTTATGTACCTTTAATTAGATTATGTAACATTTGTATACATGCTGCTATTTATTTTTGTATAGGTTTATTTGTGCATATATGTGTTACTTCATCATATAGTCTGATTTTTGTTCAGTTTCTATATGATTTTTAATATGTCAATTAAAAACATGTTTTTTATATAAATTTGTATTTTCTTGATTGCTCCTTAAACGACTGATGTAGGTTTATTGTTCACTTCACTGTTCTACTGCCTAGGTTTTATTCACATATGTTATTACCCTGCCCTAGGAGTTTGGATTACTACCCAGGGGGTCCTTGTTTCCCTCACATGGGTAACCCACTTATACATAAACGACAGTTCAACTATAGCGCAAGGAATGAACTGATAATAAAATGAATTGGTTTTCTCAGTGTGATTCGTTACAAAAGTTTGAGTCTAACTCAGAGTGAAAATCAAACAATGAACCTCTGAGAATAATAAACTTCTCTCAGAAATACTCTGTGTATAACTGAATAGCTGAACACTAAATAAATCTTGAAGGGGCTCCTTAATATTTCAGTTCAAAGTAAAAGGAACGTTTTTACCAATACAGCGGAACTCTCTCTATATACAAAATCCGGAGAGAATTTTTATGGGACTACCTGACCGGGGAATCACTCGGAACTTCCTCGCATGAAAATCTTCCAAAATGCGAGCGAAGAAAGGCTTGAAGGGAACTGAGGAAAACGAAATCCTTACCAAGTCCAGAAATACTTCCACGATGCGCTGACTGAAAAAAGGCTGCTTCCCAGTCGAGCGAGACGGTTGAAGTGCGCAGCATTCTAAATGCTCACCTTTCACATAACAACCGTCAAAAGAAATCAAAAAGACTAGAACGCTAACTGCCAAACTCGGGAGCGTTCTTCCAGGAAGTCTGATAGGAAATTAGGAATGAGCAAAAGCTTTGGCCAATCTTTGGGTCCAACACCAGGGGGAATACAAAACAGAATAGCCCTTCTTGATTTTAAAGGGGGGTGTAGTGTGTCGTCTATAAAGCCCTGTTTGATTAGACCTGACAGCGGCACTTGCTGTTGGTTTTTTGATGCCTTTGATTGGTAAGGTAGTTTAGTAACACTTACTGCGGCTTTTGTTTGTAAGATTGGGCAATATTAGCATTTGTTTGATAATTATATATGCATTGCATTTCATATAGGCAGGTAATGAGATTTTTCTCTATCTAAATTTGTTTCGAACGGCGCAACGTACGAAGAGTACCTTAAGCGCTACTTTAATTATAATACTGTACATTCTGCACTATTTTTGGCATGCCTGTTTCCAGCACACTTCGTAGGATGTGTTGCTTTTGTAGCGGTACCAGTTTGAAACTCGACGAAGCACAACCGGCCCCTCCAGAGGGGACGCCTAATAGGGACATGTATATTAAGTATGGTATTTCTTCCATAATGTACAGCACGTTATGGATTAAATACACTCGTACGGATCTTGAGTTGCGTTGGCCTATGCATGGGTCATTTGATTTGCGAAAGATTCAGTATGTGTTGCAACAAATGTTTAAGCGAAAGGCTAGGCAAGATATGTTTGACTGTGTGCGAATGTGGGAGAAAGAAGTGCGTGAGCGAATGAAGCGTGAGCAAGCCTTGATTGATAAAGAACAACGTAAGACCATTCATGCGAAAGCATTGGAAATTAAAAATAGGGAAATTAAAGAAATTAAAGAGAGGGAAGATAGGGAGCGTCATTTACAGGTAAATGGCCAATACGCTGTTTGTAGACCTCTTTATCCTATTCTTAATAAACCCCAAGAGGATTCTCTCTGATTAGATAGTTGTCCATCTCCGTATACTCTTCCTTCTGCTCCTTATGAGTCAGATGAGAACTCTCCTACAGACCAGGACAAAGCTAGAGAAACTCGCTCGATGTTATCTGTTGAACGTGCGTCTCAGATTAGATCTGCTGTGCGTAAAGCCGTTCGTAGTACTGCCACTACTTCTGAACTTTTAGATAGTTTAAAAGGTTGGCAGGAAAGGGAGCAAATATATTTTACCGATACATTTGCCGCAGAAGTTATCGAATGGTTTAGAAACTATTCGTCAAAAATGGAGCCGGATGATGGAACAGTTGGTTGTAAACAACTACGTGAGGGTCTTTTTGTCTTCTCCCAGGTGGCTGACACGATCAGACGCTTGGTTAAAGTGCGTGATGAAGTAGCTCGTTTGCGAGTGGAAAAAGGCAGCAGATGCAGCTGCACAAACATCCCAAATCAGCATGGCATGAACTTCTACTCCTGAAACAGATAAGAATGTTGTAATTAATGTGAAACCCATGCGAGAAGCGCGACTTTATATGTTCCTCCTAAAGGAACGGGTACAAGTGATGATAAGACTTCTACTGATGCAAAAGGTTATTTTATTTATAATTGGGTTTACACTCCTTGGAATAGAGCAGATGTTATGGCCCTTAAAAATGCATTGCCTGATCCGCGAAATAATCCAGCAGCTTTTATGAGGAAGTTGAGGGTGCCATTAGCTCTTGTACTATGACTTTGCCTGATATTGATTTGTTTTTGGACTAATATTACCGCCTGATATGTGGAGAACTGTACGTAAAATTGATGATCGTGCGACATTTGGAGCATTGTGGAAAGATTTAGAGCAGGCAGATGAAGATAGAGAACCTGCACAGAAACCGTGTAAGTTAATTCTAGATCTCCCTACAGCTATATTAGTTAAGTTAAAAAGATAGATCGGACTGTATTAGCGTTGTGTAAGCAAAAGGCAGACAAATCGGTTTCAGATTTCTCTACACTCTTTGAGGAGGCATTCCACGATTTCAGTGGCCAGTCATTGACAGATGACATGGGTAGGCATCTGTTTGTCGATAAATATGACGCAAACCTTTTGCCAGGAATAGCTATTCGCCTGAAGGCCAGTGAGAGTTCATGGACTACCTCTTCTGCGGTTTCTCTCTTAACTATGGCTCAGTATTATGAACGACAAGAATTAGAAGCTAAAAGTAATGAGGATAAAAAGACAAAAGAGATGAAAACGAAGGTTATGTTGGCCCAAGCTTATGGCCCGCCTTCTAGAGGTAATGATAGAGGTGGACGTGGATCTTATGGTTCGTCCTTTCCTTCCGATACTCGTTCGAATTTGTCTGTTGATCAGTGCACGTACGGCAAGAAATTTGGACATTGGCTTTCTGATTGTCCAGTACTGCGTGCTCAGCAGTGTCCACGTGGTCGGGAACAAATGAGAAATCGCTCAGGATATTCAGGGCCTAGAGGAAGCAGAAATGATCGCGCTAGGTTTGATGCTAATACACGTGGGCAGGATGGGTTTAACACTTTTGATAGAAGGAACCAATATCAAATGTCCGACTATATGCCGTCTGATTTACAAGATTCTGCTTATGCATAGGATTGCCTAGGATGGGGTAAGGAATCAGTTGAAGTTCCAGTAGATCAGAGGGGTCCCTATGTTACAGCACATGTTTTGGATTCTACTGATCAGTTTCTGGTTGATACAGGAGCTACTCATAGCGCCTTGTCTAAACAACTGGTTCCTAGGGCTCCCCTGTCTGGCTTAACGATTACATCGATAGCTTTCGATGGAACACCTTCCCTTAGCCCACTATCGCAACCACTTGCATTCCATGTTAATAAGTTTATTGCTCCATGTCCGTTTTTGCTCTCTCCAAACACACCAGATAATATTGTGGGTCTTGATATGCTCAAATATTTCAGGGCTATGATACGATGTTCTCCGGAAGGACTACGGGTTATTTTGAATGGCAACTACCCTGTGATTGAGAGATCCTGTATTGTTAAAGAGGACATTGGATTAGCTTCACTACCTAGTATTTTGTGGGCTACTTCAGACACCGATGTAGGGCAAATGGTTATTCCGCCAGTGCATATTAATGTCAAGGAGGGTGCTTCTTTGCCAAGATTGCCTCAGTCAGTATAAAATTTCTAGAGAAGGAGAAGAAGCACTTACACGCATTGTTCATGATTCGATTAAAGTGGGGGTTGTGGAAGAAGTTCCTTACAATGTTTGCAATAGTCCGTTTCTTCCCATTTTGAAAAAAGATATTGACACCAGGATTTATAGATTCATCATTGATTTAAGAGAAGTCAACAAGATTGTAGTACCGCACTACCCTGTGGTTTCTGACATAACGACATTACTTACTCTGGTTCCTCCAACAGCAACTACATTTCCTGTAATCGATTTGAAGAATACTTTCTTCTCGATTCCTATTCATCCTGATAGCCGATATTTGTTCGGTTTCACTCTGAATAATTGATCATACAGATTTTGTAGAGTTCCTCAAGGGTACACTGAGAGTCAGAGTATTTATAGTCAAGCCTTAAAACGACAACTCGATTCCTTTACTTTGTCTGAAGGAGTGGCTCTCATACAATATGTCAATGACATCTTGTTGGCAGCTGATACGCCTGAGCAGTGTGAAAAATGTACTTTGTCTTTGCTTTCTTTTCTTGCTACACACCATCATAAAGTATCACAAAAGAAATTGCAATATTGTAGACCGAAGGTAACCTACTTAGGTCACCTTCTGTCTAAGGAGGGCCGTGCATTGACACCAGATTGTATTCAAGCAATTTTAGACACCCCAGTACCTTCAACACAGAAAGATGTCCGTGTGTTCATTGGTTTGACTTCGTATTGTAGGCAATGGATATTGGGCTTTTCACACATTGTTAAACCCCTACTAGCGCTTTTGACTAAAACACTCCGATCCCCCGTCCATGGACAGATGAATGCCAAAACGCTTTTTGTCAGTTAAGACAAGCTATTTGCTCTGCACCAGTGTTAGGCACACCAGATTACACGAAGGCTTTTACACTCTTTGTACACGAGAAAGATGGTTGTGCATTGTCAGTTTTAGTACAGACACACGGGGACAAGCAGCGTCCCTGCGCATACTTTTCAGCTGTCCTTGATCCTGTTGCTCGTGCGTTGCCTGGGTGCTTCCGTTCAGTTGCAGCGACAGCTGTGTCCATACGTCAGAGTGAAGGGATAGTTTTGTCACACAAACTGTTGGTGCTAGTACCCCATGCAGTAGATGCCCTTTTGAATCAGACTGAGACACAACACTTAACTAGTTCTCGTCTGACAGGATACAAATTAATATTGTTAGCACCTCATATTACCTTGAAGAGGTGTGCAACACTGAACCCAGCCACTTTGTTGCCATATCCTGCGACTCAGTCTCAGTCAAAGGAGCCTCACGATTGCATATTCCAACAGTAACAGACAAAGGGTCGCATCGATTTGCAAGATACGACCCTTTTAGATGTAGATGGGGAACTGTGGGTTGATGGGTCTTGTTTGAAGTTACCAGATGGCACGACTTCAGCTGCTTATGCAATTACCACGCTTGAGACAGTAGTGGAAACAGCACGCATACCTCAGAAGTTGGTCTCAAGCAGCTGAACTAATAGTTTTGGCATGAGCGTGTGAACTTAGCATTGACTTGTGTGTGAACATTTACACGGACAGCCGTTATGCTTTTGGAGTGGTTCATGATTTTGGCCTACTCTGGAAGGAAAGAGGCTTTCTTACATCCCACGGGATGCAGATAATGCACAGAGAATTAGTTCATAATCTCTTGACTGCACTTACATACCCAAGGAAAGTGGCTATTATGAAGTGTAGCGCACACAAGAAAATCATTGACAAAATAGGACAAGGCAATGCCTTTGCAGATCGCGTAGCTTGTGAGACTGCGATGAAGCGAAGCACTACATCCATATACGTAGTAAAATCACAAGCTGAGCATTCGCATGACGCTAGAGAAGAAGTATTGGATATACAGAGATCTTCTTCTGTAGCAGAACTTGAGCAATGGGCTAAAGAAGGAATATTGGACGATGAGGGTTGTTGGCGTAACAAAGAAATGAATAAGTGGAAATTGCCTGCAGCCTATTTACAACCTATGGTTCAAATGGCACATGGGCTGGCACATACTGGAGCTCTAGCAATAACTAAATTGCTTATGCAAGTTTGGGAGCATCCTGAAATTGCCAGCACAGATAAAAGAGTAGTACAGTCCTGTTTGATCTGTTGGCAGTATAATCCTGGAAAAGGGACACGGACTCCCACATGAGGGTTTGCTACACCAACCGCACCTGAAGTTTTGCAGATGGATTACATTCAACTTGAAAGCTGCAATAATTTTAAATATGTCCTAGTGGTGGTATGTGCCTTCAGCAAATGGATAGAGGCATACCCTACAAAGGATAATACTGCTCTCACCACAGCAAATGTGCTTCTAAAGGAGTTTTTCCCTAGATATGGTGTTTGTAAGCTTTTGTGGAGTGACAACGGACCTCATTTTATTGGGCAAGTTGTTGAGTATGTTCTGAAAGGATTAGGGATCAAACAGAAATTCCATACAGTCTTCCACCCGCAATCAGCAGGATTAGTGGAAAGGTACAACGCTACTTTAAAATTGAAGTTGGTGAAAATACTGGCTTCCACGTCTTTAAAATGGCCAGATGGACTACCTTTGGCATTGTTGTCCATAAGATCAGTGCCACACTCACGATCTGGGCTTACACCGTATGAGATAGTATTTGGGAGACCGATGAACATTTGGGGAGTTCCTAAACCACGTCCCATACATGATGTTCCTTGTGTTCTGTTGAATGATTATTTGGCACAGTTAACTGACAGTTTGATCTCTATTCATCAACAGGTTCGAGAAGCGCTTCCTGACAGATCTACAGGTGAGGCCCACAAACTCCGTCCTGGCGACCACGGGATGGTCAAGGTCTTCAAACAGATCGAACAGCTTGGAGCCGAGGTGGCGAGAACCAGAGCAGGTGCTCCTTGCGACAAGGACAGCAGTTCGAGTGACGAACAAGAAGAATTGGGTCCATAGCACATACTGCAAACATGTTTCGCCTGCCTTGGTGGAATCTGCTGTGCTGACCGACCATCGAGAGATTTTGGAGACGGAGAAAGGTCAAGCTATCTCACCTGACGAATCTGCGGAAGTCTTCCCGGACCACACGATCACTGGAGAATCCCGATATCAGCTGAGACCAAGGAAAGAATCTGCTTTGCCGAAAAGACTGGTTCAGCTAACGCCCTGGGTTAGTGAAACGGAACGCCGATGTGGCAAGGGGGGGGGGATCAGTCCTGCGTAGTGTAGGGACACCCGTCTTGGCCCATGGTGAAGAAATCAACAGCTGCCCAGGGATAAGAGCGCCAACGATTGTTTTCAACGAGTTTTTAGAAAGATCAATTATCGCTGTTGCTGAAATGAATAACAAAAGAATCATTTGTGCTATAGGGTTTGTTGTTACTCTGGTGGTTATGTCAATAATCACCTGGTTTGTTGAGAAAGTGGCTCCTGCTTGACAGCTTTTTGTTGCCACTACTCCAGCTCCAGTGGAACATCATTACTTCACGCTTCCCTGCCATGAGCAGAAGCATTGAGAATCCTACCTAAATAATACATTTATCCAGATGTTGCATCATACGCACAATGCCACGAATGCTGCCAACTGTTGGGTGAGTGGGATGATACCGGCTCACCAAAAGAAAGGAGGAACACCTTTTATTCCTCTACCGTTTTCCCATAATGGTTCTTGTCAAGCTTGGTATGCACTTCTGTTTGCTTCCGGAAAACCTTCAGTAGGTGGAATTATCTTTCACTTAAATAAAGTATGCTATCAGGATAAAGATGGTTATCCTCAAGCTGAAGGGACTAAATGGGAATGGGAAGAGTATCAACCGGACAATATTTTGACACCATATGTCTTCACAAATATGAGGAACATCAAGAACACTGGACCTTTTGTAATTTCTGTGACCAGAGCTAAAGCAGATTTATGTATTGGCAGTGCTGGAAGAATTCCAGTAGGACGGAGTGAATGTATTTTAACATTGACTATTGAAGGTGCTAATAACAGCAGTTTTACGTCTTCACATAACACGTATTTTGTGTGTGGTAATAAAGGATACTATCAATTACCGGTTGGGTGGTTACATATCATTTTTGTTACCACCTGTGTTCTTGACCCCTTCATCGTATCACCGAAATTTAAAGTTGTATAATGACATTTCCAAGAATAGATACAAACGAACAATAAGTACAGATGAGTTTGATCAGACTGATACCACTTTGCAACAATATGTTGATTTCAATTTGGGACTGTTCTTCGTTGTGTATGCTGCATTGATTAGCAGAAAGATAAGGCGATTGACTTGTGTTGTGGAAGCTGTCACCAAACAAACAGCAATGGCACTCGGGAATATTACAGAGGAACTGCACATTGCAAGGATTGTAGCACTCCAAAACAGAATGGTGCTTGATGTGATTTTGGCTGATCGAGGTGGTGCATGTCCCATCATCGGTAGCAGTTGTTGCATATTTATACCAGATCACTCACCTTCAGTATATGATGCAATCTCAAAACTACATAAGATTGCTGCAGAAATTCACACAGAGACTGGTAAATGGACATTTTTTAACTGGATATGGACACTCTTTATTACTTGGGGCTGGAAGCTACTGACTATTCTATGTATACTGCTGGTGATACTATTTACATGTTGTACTTGTATACAATGTGGTCCTATGCTTTGCTCCATGTGTATCACTGCTTGTACACCTGCCAAAAGAAATATTGCAGAAATAAAAACACAACAAATGTTAAATAAACAAATCACTGAGATGATGAGCATCAATGTACAGGATGCGTATCTAGATTACCCCAGATAAACGAATGTCTTCAGCTAATGCTGAAAGGGTCGTCTGTTGTAATTTGGCAGCAATTAGGTTAAGCATTAGCAGAAGACATCCTGTATTTAGAGACTATCTTGTCCGTTTTGTGGAATCCATTTTGTATTTCTGTCAGCCATTTTGTTTGCCATGTGCTCGCCATGTGCTCTGTCCTACCTTTCTGTTAACTGCTCTTGAAATCTGCCTAGAGACGAGATATATTTAGCATCCCCCACCTTCGCACATGCTCAGTTGCGCTTGCAGCTGCTGTAGTCTGTAACTGTCAGGATGTGTCCACCAGAATTAGCAAACTGTTAGCTAATTGTAGAGGGCACTGATGGGCCATATGTAATATTCAGCGTGCAGCGTGCAGCTACTGTATCAGGTCAGTCTGTTGATGTACATCGACTGGCAGTGCTGCCACTGAACCTACTCTGTGGGTCACACTGACTCTGACTATAGGGGCACCCACAAATGTCCTCACAAGCATTCACTGTTCTTCCACCTAATGGGACAACAAGCGCTGGTTCTGTATGTGCGACAATGGAACACAACCCACTCACACATACAGGTACAGGGCTATAAAAGAGTTACATGGCAACACACACACTCCCACGAGGTGGATACAGCTTGTCTGTCAGTGTCTGTCATCACCCCACATCCCCAATCATATTATGCTGCATCACCACTACATGTACCACACCACCCTGCCCTACAGCTCCCTTTATGGTGACTTACCACAACATTGGGCCCACCGAACAGCCGTGGGTACTGTGCCAGCACCTCATCCACAAGGACATCTAGCTCCTCAATCGTGAATGGACTGGCACGGATCTTATCTGTTCTTGACATCCCTGTGGATATGGCAGACCTGTGGCGGAACTGAGCTGTGAGGGCTCCCAGGCAGCAGGCTCTTGGGGCAGCAGCAGGAGAGGCTCCCAGGCAGCAGGCTCTTGGGGCAGCAGCAGGAGAGGCTCCCAGGCAGCAGGCTCTTGGGGCAGCAGTAGGAGAGGCTCCCAGGCAGCAGGCTCTTGGGGCAGCAGCAGGATAGGCTCCCAGGCAGCAGCAGGAGAGGCTCCCAGGCAGCAGGCTCTTGGGGCAGCAGCAGGAGAGGCTCCCAGGCAGCAGGCTCTTGGGGCAGCAGCAGGAGAGGCTCCCAGGCAGCAGGCACTGTGAGCAGTGGAAATGTGAGGCTCACACACACAGATTTATAGCCCCCTAGGGTCGTTTGGAAGGTCAAAAGCTGCAACAATTGGTTGTCCGGGTCTGCATTGTTCAAAAGCAACCGATGCCCGCCTCCGCGGTTGCGGAGCACACCTTCCGCGATTTTCAAATATGCATCATGCCACCGCCATCATCGCTGCCATTGGCCGCATGCAATGCTCCAAGGCTGTGACGCACCGCGGGTGCCCGTGGTGCCCTACCGCGATGGTGCAGCATTCAAAAGCAACCAATGCCCGCCTCCGCGGTTGCGGAGCACACCTTCCGCGATTCTCAAATATGCATCATGCCACCGCCATCATCGCTGCCATTGGCCGCATGCAATGCTCCAAGGCTGTGATGCACCGCGGGTGCCCGTGGTGCGCTACCGCGATGGTGCATTATTCAAAAGCAACCAATGCCCGCCTCCGCGGTTGCGGAGCACACCTTCCGCGATTCTCAAATATGCATCATGCCACCGCCATCATCGCTGCCATTGGCCGCATGCAATGCTCCAAGGCTGTGACGCACCGCCGGGGCCCGGCGGTAGGTACTCCCATTTTCCTACCCATTGGTGTGTATGTCAATCAAGGACACTGTATCAGCACCCTGCAGCAACATGGAGAAGGGGACATCATTGTACACACGATGCCACACAGCCATGTCATCCACAGGTGGACGCACGTTCAGTGTGAGTCACTTTGGACTGGGTTTCAGACATTTTAGTCACACATTTGTTGGCTGATGATGATTGACAGACTTCAGCTGTTGTAATTCATGTCATTACGTAGAATTAGTTGATGGACAATGCAGACCTTGACCTGGCTGGTGGCACCGCATTGTATGGGACCAGACTTCTGCTATCACAAATGGTCATGCACACAACCGGAAGTGTTCCTGCTATTGCGATCATTCTGTTGATGACTGTGTAATGTCTTTACATGATGCCTTGAGGTGTGGGAAGTACAACAGATGTGTATGATAGACATTGTAAGTCACAATACATTAGCGGGTCTTGCTGCACCTTGTCTGCACATGTCAATTGGACATCCATTAAATCCGCATTCACTGTCCCAGATGTGTGTGTGATAGTTGTGCATTGTCACTGGAGAGGCGTGCCGTCTGTGTGTAGCAATTAGCCAGCCATGTAACCTGAAGTGTCATCCGTCTCTCGTGCAATGGTTGTTTTCCCATGACATCATTGGTGTTTTGTGCTATACCCATCTCATGATGCTGGTCACTGACATTGTCATTTCACTTCTCAACTAGGAGGAGGCCGAATCTCCTACGTCAACTAACAGTGCTGGAGGACGTGGAGAATGAGGCAATCATCAGGAAATTCAGGCTGGACAGACCAACATTGAAGTACTTGTGTGATCTATTGGAGCCCCACCTACAGCCTCGCCGTCACTATCCTACGGCATTCACACCCACCTACAAGGTGATGGCAGCACTCCACTTTTTTGCGACTGGTTCCTTCCAGGAGACCGTGGCTAACGCTGGGGGGATGTCGCAGCCCATGTTCAGCATGGTGCTGCGGGATGTGCTTGCGGCCATGATGCTCTATCGCAATCGCTACATACATTTCCCCAGGGGACGTGAATTGGCTGCCGTGAAGGGTGACTTCAATCCCCTAGGGCGCATCCCACATGTAGTTGGTGCAATTGATTGCACCCATGTGGGTCTGTTGCCACCGATGGCGACGGAGCACATTTATCGGAACCGCAAACACTACCACTCCGTGAATATGCAGGTGGTGTGCCTGGCGGACATGACCATCTCACGTGTGTGCAAAGTATCCAGGTTCGGCACATGATTCGTACATCATGAGGAACAGCATGGTGCCACGGATGATGGAGAATCTGCAACCCGAACGGGCCTGGATTGTGGGTGAGTATCACTACTGCTATGGCGTGGTGTGTGTCACTTGCTGCACTCTGGCTGTACAACATTGCAATGTGTGATTGTCATTCACAGGAGACTCAGCATATCCCAGTTGCCCATGGCTGTTGAGCCCACTCCGAAATACCCAGACACCAGCAGACATCCGCTACAATGAGGCACATGGCAGGACACGACGGGTCATCGAGCGGACTTTCGGCCTGCTGAAGTCAAGGTTCAGGTGCCTTGACAGGACCGGAGGCGCACTGGCATACTCACCTGGGAAGGTGTGCAAGATCTTTGTGGCATGCTGTATGCTGCACAACCTGGCCATCCACAGGGGTGTCCCCCTGCTCCTGGACGATGGTGATGAACCAGGGCCACAACCTGCTCAGGGACCTCAATCCAGTGATGAGGACAGTGGAGAGGATGAAGGAGTTGACCTGCGCCAACAGCTCATTGTACGCTACTTCTCTTGAGGTGGGTGACAAGGTACAACGTGTACATGGTCTGGTGTTGTTGCTCTTGTTATGAATGGCTATGCGCAGATGTAACCGATTGGCACATGTTCGGTCACCCATGTGTATTATTTGTGTAAATGACGTTCAGTGCCGAGATGTACATTGGACTGTATTTGTGCACATCTGGTAGACATTGTGTAATATGCCTGTGATGTCTTGGTTATTTGTAGTGCTGTGGTCTGTGTATTGCCACAATGAGACCAGTGACTGTTGTTCTGTTGTGTCTCCCTAGGTGCTACAGAGGGTATCTGCCATGCATACTGTACATCATTTCTACACATCATGGACATTGTCGACAATGTAAATACTGGACAACATAAATCACTACACAGAATATTGTGCTTAAGGTATTTTATTTTGTGAGTGGACATGTGATTGGTGCGGTAATATTTACATGAAGGTGTGGAATGAGCAGTGAGTTAACAGTCCTGTTCAATTAGATGCTTCAGTAGACACCACATGGATGTGGTGACCCAGTCCAAATGAGAGGTGCCTTTGCCAGGGCAATGTGGGGAAGATAGTTCAAAAGGTGAATGCAGTTGGGAAGAGGGTTGTCTTCACGGCTGGCTCCGTGACTGGCGTGTCGTAGGTGCTTTGCCTCCAGTAACTCCCAGGCTTTTCTTCGGACGCCCCCTAGATCTTTTGGGCGGTGGGGGGCCTGCTGAATGGCCAGCGGCGTCAGGGGAGTCGTCCCTCTCTGTTGGCGCAGGGGAGGATGGTGCACTGTCATCCTGCGGTGCAACAGAAGGGGACGGAGGTGGTTGTTGGGACACAGGCCTGTCCCTCTGCAATGCCACTTGCTGGCCCATGAGGTCCACCATCTGTCCCAGGCGGTTATCGATGGACCTCATCAGCACGATCAGCTCCCTCATGAGTTCATCCCATTGGCCACTTTGTCCCTGGACCTCTTGGTAGGCCTCCACAACTCGGGAGAAGTGGCCCAGGGATGGTGTCCACTCCTCCCGAGGTCTGGTGGTGACCGTGGCCCTCCCACGTGCTCTGCTGCCACGGACATCTTCACTCGCCACTGGGGGGCCACGCACTCTATCCCTGCCCTCCACAGCTGTTGGTGTGGGATGGTCATCCCTGGGGACAGGGTGGGTGCTGCTGGTGGTACTGGAGGATATGGATATGGAGTGGTATTTATAAAGCGCAAGCGGTCGCTCCGGAAGGAGCATCATGGCGCTATGGGTCCTGATCCCAGTCACAGAGTGGAGTGGGGGAGGCTAGATGGCAGCTTTGGACCAGTCGTCGGGGAGCTTGAAGATCCAGGTTTTGAGAAGCTTCCGGAATGGTTTCTCGACTGTTTGAAGCCTGAGATGCCTTGCATACTATTCCAGGCTTTAATGGCTAAGTTGCTTAGAGTTTTGCCGCCTTTGGATTTCAGGTTGAATTTGGACAGGGTCATGAGGTTTTCTTGTGCAGATCTTAAGGAGCGGCACGGAGTATAATGGGGAAAGCGTTTAGTTAAGTAGGAAGGACCGGATTTGTTGAAGGCTCGGAAGGCTACAATGAGAATTTTGAAGAGAATTCTCTTGTGCAGGGGGAGCCAGTGTAGGGTCTTAAGGGCTGCAGAGATGGAAGATTTTCGTGGGAGTTTTAGGACAAGCCGGGCGGCAGTGTGCAAGACACTTTGTAGTTTGGCGAGGGTGGACTTTTTGGTCCCTGCCATGAGTCCGTTGCAGTAGTCCACACGGGACAGAATGAGGGCTACCGCTACCGTTTTTCTCGAGTCAAGCGGGAGGAAGTCAAAGAATTTCCTTAATGACTTGATTATGCCGAAGCATTTACCTGCCGTATTCGAAGCGTGGAGATCGAAGGATAGCTCGGAGTCGAAGAGGACCCCGAGGTTCCTGGCTGATGAAACGGTTTGGGGTGGGGCAGCAGAGTTGTCCGGCCACCACAAGGCAGGGCAGAAGGAGGCATTTTTTCCGATGCGAAGGATCTCGGTTTTGTTCGAGTTGCAGCGCAAATGATTGGTGTCCATCCATTGGAAAACTGCTGTAAGGCAGTGTTTCAGGTTGAGCTCAGCCGTGTTGGTATTGTCGTCAAGGGGGATGATCAACTGAGTATCGTCGGCATAAGAAGTGACAGTTATGCCGAACGATTCTATGAGGGTAAGGAGAGGGATGAGATAGATATTGAAGAGGAGGGGACTGAGGATGGAACCCTGAGGGACACCGCAGAACACCTTTTTCTCCTTGGAGTGATAGGGGCCAAGTGTGACGGTTTGGAACCTGTCACTGAGGAAAGAACTGATCCAGGATAGGGCAGAGTTGGTGATACCGATATCTGAGAGTCTCTTGATCAGGATGGAATGGGAAATGGTGTCGAAAGCTGCCGTGAGGTCGAGAAGGATCAAAATAGCCTTCTTCCTTTGATCTTGAAGGGTTTTGATTGTTTCGGTCAGTTCGATCAGGGCCGTCTCGGTGGAATGTTTCGGCCGGAAACCGGATTGTTGGGGGTGAAGTAAATTATTTGAGTCCAGAAAGGTCTTGAGCTCCTTGTGGACCAACTGTTCCGTTATTTTACCTAGTGCAGGAAGGAGGGTGATCGGACGGAGGTTAGTCAGGTCAGAGGGGGGTTTGTTCGACTTTTTCAAGAGCGGCTTGACCACCCCTTTTTTCCAGGAGCATGGGACAGAACCGGATGAGAGGGATTGGTTGATTATGGTGTTGATGGAGGGGTTGATTTCGTCGATGATGAGGTGAAGAATCCTAGGTGGACAGGGGTACTGGTGGTCCTGGTGGTGTTGGTGGCAGTGGCGGTGGTGGCTGTGGTGGTTGCGGTGGTAGAGGCCGTGCCTGCAGGGGTCTGCTGCATTGTAGTGGCAGCAGAGGTGGTGGTGGTGAGGATGGGGGCCTGGGACCTCTGGGTCTGTGGCACACCAGATGTGCCGGGCTGGAGCTCATCCTCCATACTGTCCTGGGAGTCCACATCCGAGAGTCCATGTGCCGGGGGTGGAGACTGGCTCTGCTGGTCGTTGGTGTTGTCCTCAGCAGTGAGTTGTTCGTCACCTGTGGAGTAGATGGGGAGTGGTCAGTGTTTGTGTCATCTGTGTTTCATCATCTGTCTGTACACTACTTACATATGCAGTCATCAGTAGTACTAATCATGTCAACACCGTGTAACTTTTAATAGTGCTGAGTCACATCATGGAGTCATACATGTTGATTGTCAATGCTTTGGGTTCTATTGTTGTAGGTTGTCTGGATGCAGGTCACACACACACACCATGCGGTTTTACTGTAGATACATGCCTGTTAGCTGGCTGTGCAGGATGCAATGGCTGAGACATGCTCCTGGGTGGGGGAAACCTCCATGCTGCTGGGGTGGGGGCCAGGGGGAATGGTGGTAGTAGTAGTGCAGGCTTCCCTCCCTCCCTCCCACACCCTCTCAGTGAAGATGGCTACCAACCTGTAAGTCTGTTTGTTACACTCTGCAATGGCTGAGACATGCTCCTGGGTGGGGGAGGCCTCCTTGCTGCTGGATTGTAGGACAGGGGGGATGGTGGTAGTGGTAGTGCAGGCCTCCCCTCCCACACCCTCTCAGTGAAAATGGCTGCCAACCTGTAAGTGTGTTTGTTACACTCTGCAATGGCTGACACATGCTCCTGGGTGGGGGAGGCCTCCTTGCTGCTGGATTGTAGGACAGGGGGGATGGTGGTAGTGGTAGTGCAGGCCTCCCCCCTCCCACACCCTCTCAGTGAAAATGGCTGCCAACCTGTAAGTCTGTTTGTTACACTCTGCAATGGCTGACACATGCTCCTGGGTGGGGGAGGCCTCCATGCTGCTGGGGTGGGGGGCAGGGGGAATGGTGGTAGTGGTAGTGCAGGCCTCCCTCCCTCCCTCCCACACCCTCTCAGTGAAGATGGCTACCAACCTGGTAGTCTGTTTGTTACACTCTGCAATGGCTGAGACATGCTCCTGGGTGGGGGAGGCCTCCATGCTGCTGGAGTGTAGGACAGGGGGCATGATGGGAGTTGTGATACAGGCCTCCCACCCCGAAAATGAGATCCAATACAAGATGGCTACCAACCTGTAAGTCTGTTTGTTAAACGGTGCAATGGCTGACACATGCTCCTGGGTGGGGGAGGCCTCCATGCTGATGGGGTGGGGGCCATGGGGTATGGTGGTAGTAGTAGTGCAGGCCTCCCTCTCTCTCTCCCTCCCACACCCTCTCAGTGAAGATGGCTACCAACCTCTAAGTCTGTTTGTTACACTCTGCAATGGCTGGCACATGCTCCTGGGTGGTGGAGGCCTCCATTCTGATGGGGTGGGGGCCAGGGGGAATGGTGGTAGTAGTAGTGCAGGCCTCCCTCCCTCCCACCCACACCCTCTCAGTGAAGATGGCTACCAACCTGTAAGTCTGTTTGTTACACTCTGCAATGGCTGAGACATGCTCCTGGGTGGGGGAGGCCTCCATGCTGCTGCCGTGGGGGCCAGGGGGAATGGTGGCAGTTGTAGTGCAGGCCTCCCTCCCTCCCTCCCACACCCTCTCAGTGAAGATGGCTACCAGCCTGTAAGTCTGTTTGTTACACTCTGCAATGACTGACACATGCTCCTGGGTGGGGGAGGCCTCCATGCTGCTGGAGTGTAGGACAGGGGGAATGGTGGTAGTGGTAGTGCAGGCCACCCTCCCTCCCTCCCACACCCTCTCAGTGAAGATGGCTACCAACCTGTAAGTCTGTTTGTTACACTCTGCAATGGCTGACACATGCTTCTGGGTGGGGGAGGCCTCCATGCTGCTGGAGTGTAGGACAGGGGGAATGGTGGTAGTGGTAGTGCAGGCCTCCCTCTCCCCCTCCCTCCCACACCCTCTCAGTGAAGATGGCTACCAACCTGTAGGTCTGTTTGTTACACTCTGCAATGGCTGAGACATGCTCCTGGGTGGGGGAGGCCTCCATGCTGCTGCTGTGGGGGCCAGGGGGAATGGTGGTAGTGGTAGTGCAGGCCTCCCTCCCTCCCTCCCACACATTCTCAGTGAAGATGACTACCAACCTGTAAGTCTGCTTGTTACACTCTGCAATGGCTGACACATGCTTCTGGGTGGGGGAGGCCTCCATGCTGCTGGAGTGTAGGACAGGGGGAATAGTGGTAGTGCTAGTGCAGGCCTCCCTCCCTCCCTCCCACACCCTCCCAGTGAAGATGGCTACCAACCTGTAAGTCTGTTTGTTACACTCTGCAATGGCTGAGACATGCTCCTGGGTGGGGAAGGCCTCCATGCTGCTGGGGTGGGGGCCAGGGGGAATGGTGGTAGTGGTAGTGCAGGCCTCCCTCCCTCCCTCCCACACCCTCTCAGTGAAGATGGCTACCAACCTGGAAGTCTGTTTGTTACACTCTGCAATGGCCGAGACATGCTCCTGGGTGGGGGAGGCCTCCATGCTGCTGGAGTGTAGGACAGGGGGCATGATGGGAGTTGTGATACAGGCCTCCCACCCCGAAAATGAGATCCAATACAAGATGGCTACCAACCTGTAAGTCTGTTTGTTAAACGGTGCCAGGGCCGGCTCTAGGCATGTGCAAGCTGTGCACCTGCACAGGGCCACCAAACCCCAGGGGCCACCACGCCAATATATATCCTTAATATATCAATCCTCTGAGGATGGATACATATTTGCGTGGTGGCCCCTGGCAGGGATTTGGTGGCCTCCGGCTCTGTTCCACTTCTAAACTCCCTGACCCCTCCCCTCTTTACTGGCCTGCGCGCTCCGCCCCACCCGGGCCCCCTCTTCCGGGCCCCCTACCTACGCTCCCTGCCCAGGGCCACCATGAGCCTAGAGCCGGCCCTGACGGTGCAATGGCTGACACATGCTCCTGGGTGGGGGAGGCCTCCATGCTGATGGGGTGGGGGCCAGGGGGTATGGTAGTAGTAGTAGTGCAGGCCTCCCTCCCTCTCTCCCTCCCACACCCTCTCAGTGAAGATGGCTACCAACCTGTAAGTCTGTTTGTTACACTCTGCAATGGCTGAGACATGCTCCTGGGTGGGGGGGGCCTCCATGCTGCTGCCGTGGGGGCCAGGGGGAATGGTGGCAGTTGTAGTGCAGGCCTCCCTCCCTCCCTCCCACACCCTCTCAGTGAAGATGGCTACCAGCCTGTAAGTCTGTTTGTTACACTCTGCAATGACTGACACATGCTCCTGGGTGGGGGAGGCATCCATGCTGCTGGAGTGTAGGACAGGGGGAATGGTGGTAGTGGTAGTGCAGGCCACCCTCCCTCCCTCCCACACCCTCTCAGTGAAGATGGCTACCAACCTGTAAGTCTGTGTGTTACACTCTGCAATGGCTGACACATGCTTCTGGGTGGGGGAGGCCTCCATGCTGCTGGAGTGTAGGACAGAAGAATGGTGGTAGTGGTAGTGCAGGCCTCCCTCTCTCCCTCCCTCCCACACCCTCTCAGTGAAGATGGCTACCAACCTGTAAGTCTGTTTGTTACACTCTGCAATGGCTGAGACATGCTCCTGGGTGGGGGAGGCCTCCCTGCTGATGGGGGTGGGGGCCAGGGGGAATGGTGGTAGTAGTAGTGCAGGCCTCCCTCCCTCCCACACCCTCTCAGTGAAGATGGCTACCAACCTGTAAGTCTGTTTGTTACACTCTGCAATGGCTGAGACATGCTCCTGGGTGGGGGAGGCCTCCATGCTGCTGGGGTGGGGGCCAGGGGGAATGGTGGTAGTAGTAGTGCAGGCCTCCCTCCCTCCCTCCCACACCCTCTCAGTGAAGATGGCTACCAACCTGGAAGTCTGTTTGCTACACTCTGCAATGGCTGAGACATGCTCCTGGGTGGGGGAGGCCTCCATGCTGCTGGAGTGTAGGACAGGGGGCATGATGAGAGTTGTGATACAGGCCTCCCACCCCGAAAATGAGATCCAATACAAGATGGCTACCAACCTGTAAGTCTGTTTGTTAAACGGTGCAATGGCTGACACATGCTCCTGGGTGGGGGAGGCCTCCATGCTGATGGGGTGGGGGCCAGGGGGTATGGTGGTGGTAGTAGTAGTGCAGGCCTCCCTCCCTCTCTCCCTCCCACACCCTCTCAGTGAAGATGGCTACCAACCTGTAAGTCTGTTTGTTACACTCTGCAATGGCTGGCACATGCTCCTGGGTGGTGGAGGCCTCCATGCTGATGGGGTGGGGGCCAGGGGGAATGGTGGTAGTAGTAGTGCAGGCCTCCCTCCCTCCCACCCACACCCTCTCAGTGAAGATGGCTACCAACCTGTAAGTCTGTTTGCTACACTCTGCAATGGCTGAGACATGCTCCTGGGTGGGGGAGGCCTCCATGCTGCTGCCGTGGGGGCCAGGGGGAATGGTGGCAGTTGTAGTGCAGGCCTCCCTCCCTCCCTCCCTCCCACACCCTCTCAGTGAAGATGGCTACCAGCCTGTAAGTCTGTTTGTTACACTCTGCAATGACTGACACATGCTCCTGGGTGGGGGAGGCCTCCATGCTGCTGGAGTGTAGGACAGGGGGAATGGTGGTAGTGGTAGTGCAGGCCACCCTCCCTCCCACACCCTCTCAGTGAATATGGCTACCAACCTGTAAGTCTGTGTGTTACACTCTGCAATGGCTGACACATGCTTCTGGGTGGGGGAGGCCTCCATGCTGCTGGAGTGTAGGACAGAAGAATGGTGGTAGTGGTAGTGCAGGCCTCCCTCTCTCCCTCCCTCCCACACCCTCTCAGTGAAGATGGCTACGCACCTGTAAGTCTGTTTGTTACACTCTGCAATGGCTGAGACATGCTCCTGGGTGGGGGAGGCCTCCATGCTGCTTGGCTGGGGGCCAGGGGGAATGGTGGTAGTGGTAGTGCAGGCCTCCCTCCCTCCCTCCCACACCCTCTCAGTGAAGATGACTACCAACCTGTAAGTCTGCTTATTACACTCTGCAATGGCTGACACATGCTTATGGGTGGGGGAGGCCTCCATGCTGCTGGAGTGTAGGACAGGGTAATGGTGGTAGTGGTAGTGCAGGCCTCCCTCCCTCCCACACCCTCTCAGTGAAGATGGCTACCAACCTGTAAGTCTGTTTGTTACACTCTGCAATGGCTGAGACATGCTCCTGGGTGGGGGAGGCCTCCATGCTGATGGGGGTCGGGGCCAGGGGGAATGGTGGTAGTAGTAGTGCAGGCCTCCCTCCCTCCCACACCCTCTCAGTGAAGATGGCTACCAACCTGTAAGTCTGTTTGTTACACTCTGCAATGGCTGAGACATGCTCCTGGGTGGGGGAGGCCTCCATGCTGCTGGGGTGGGGGCCAGGGGGAATGGTGGTAGTGGTAGTGCAGGCCTCCCTCCCTCCCTCCCACACCCTCTCAGTGAAGATGGCTACCAACCTGGAAGTCTGTTTGCTACACTCTGCAATGGCTGAGACATGCTCCTGGGTGGGGGAGGCCTCCATGCTGCTGGAGTGTAGGACAGGGGGCATGATGGGAGTTGTGATACAGGCCTCCCACCCCGAAAATGAGATCCAATACAAGATGGCTACCAACCTGTAAGTCTGTTTGTTAAACGGTGCAATGGCTGACACATGCTCCTGGGTGGGGGAGGCCTCCATGCTGATGGGGTGGGGGCCAGGGGGTATGGTGGTGGTAGTAGTAGTGCAGGCCTCCCTCCCTCTCTCCCTCCCACACCCTCTCAGTGAAGATGGCTACCAACCTGTAAGTCTGTTTGTTACACTCTGCAATGGCTGGCACATGCTCCTGGGTGGTGGAGGCCTCCATGCTGATGGGGTGGGGGCCAGGGGGAATGGTGGTAGTAGTAGTGCAGGCCTCCCTCCCTTCCACCCACACCCTCTCAGTGAAGATGGCTACCAACCTGTAAGTCTGTTTGTTACACTCTGCAATGGCTGAGACATGCTCCTGGGTGGGGGAGGCCTCCATGCTGCTGCCGTGGGGGCCAGGGGGAATGGGGGCAGTTGTAGTGCAGGCCTCCCTCCCTCCCACACCCTCTCAGTGAAGATGGCTACCAGCCTGTAAGTCTGTTTGTTACACTCTGCAATGACTGACACATGCTCCTGGGTGGGGGAGGCCTCCATGCTGCTGGAGTGTAGGACAGGGGGAATGGTGGTAGTGGTAGTGCAGGCCACCCTCCCTCCCTCCCACACTCTCTCAGTGAAGATGGCTACCAACCTGTAAGTCTGTTTGTTACACTCTGCAATGGCTGACACATGCTTCTGGGTGGGGGAGGCCTCCATGCTGCTGGAGTGTAGGACAGGGGGAATGGTGGTAGTGGTTGTGCAGGCCTCCCTCTCTCCCTCTCAGTGAAGATGGCTACCAACCTGTAGGTCTGTTTGTTACACTCTGCAATGGCTGAGACATGCTCCTGGGTGGGGGAGGCCTCCATGCTGCTGGGGTGGGGGCCAGGGGGAATAGTGGTAGTGCAGGCCTCCCTCCCTCCCTCCCACACATTCTCAGTGAAGATGACTACCAACCTGTAAGTCTGCTTGTTACACTCTGCAATGGCTGACACATGCTTCTGGGTGGGGGAGGCCTCCATGCTGCTGGAGTGTAGGACAGGGGGAATGGTGGTAGTGGTAGTGCAGGCCTCCCTCCCTCCGTCCCTCCCACACCCTCTTAGTGAAGATGGCTACCAACCTGTAAGTCTGTTTGTTACACTCTGCAATGGCTGAGACATGCTCCTGGGTGGGGGAGGCCTCCATGCTGATGGGGGTGGGGGCCAGGGGGAATGGTGGTAGTAGTAGTGCAGGCCTCCCTCCCTCCCACACCCTCTCAGTGAAGATGGCTACCAACCTGTAAGTCTGTTTGTTACACTCTGCAATGGCTGAGACATGCTCCTGGGTGGGGGAGGCCTCCATGCTGCTGGGGTGGGGGCCAGGGGGAATGGTGGTAGTGGTAGTGCAGGCCTCCCTCCCTCCCTCCCACACCCTCTCAGTGAAGATGGCTACCAACCTGGAAGTCTGTTTGTTACACTCTGCAATGGCTGAGACATGCTCCTGGGTGGGGGAGGCCTCCATGCTGCTGGAGTGTAGGACAGGGGGCATGATGGGAGTTGTGATACAGGCCTCCCACCCCGAAAATGAGATCCAATACAAGATGGCTACCAACCTGCAAGTCTGTTTGTTAAACGGTGCAATGGCTGACACATGCTCCTGGGTGGGGAAGGCCTCCATGCTGATGGGTGGGGGCCAGGGGGTATGGTGGTAGTAGTAGTGCAGGCCTCCCTCCCTCTCTCCCTCCCACACCCTCTCAGTGAAGATGGCTACCAACCTGTAAGTCTGTTTGTTACACTCTGCAATGGCTGGCACATGCTCCTGGGTGGTGGAGGCCTCCATGCTGATGGGGTGGGGGCCAGGGGGAATGGTGGGAGTAGTAGTGCAGGCCTCCCTCCCTCCCACCCACACCCTCCCTCCCACCCCCTCTCAGTGAAGATGGCTACCAACCTGTAAGTCTGTTTGTTACACTCTGCAATGGCTGAGACATGCTACTGGGTGGGGGAGGCCTCCATGCTGCTGCCGTGGGGGCCAGGGGGAATGGTGGCAGTTGTAGTGCAGGCCTCCCTCCCTCCCTCCCTCCCTCCCACACCCTCTCAGTGAAGATGGCTACCAGCCTGTAAGTCTGTTTGTTACACTCTGCAATGACTGACACATGCTCCTGGGTGGGGGAGGCCTCCATGCTGCTGGAGTGTAGGACAGGGGGAATGGTGGTAGTGGTAGTGCAGGCCACCCTCCCTCCCTCCCTCCCACACCCTCTCAGTGAAGATGGATACCAACCTGTAAGTCTGTTTGTTACACTCTGCAATGGCTGACACATGCTTCTGGGTGGGGGAGGCCTCCATGCTGCTGGAGTGTAGGACAGCGGGAATGGTGGTAGTGGTAGTGCAGGCCTCCCTCTCTCCCTCCCTCCCACACCCTCTCAGTGAAGATGGCTACCAACCTGTAAGTCTGTTAGTTACACTCTGCAATGGCTGAGACATGCTCCTGGGTGGGGTAGGCCTCCATGCTGCTTGGCTGGGGGCCAGGGGGAATGGTGGTAGTGGTAGTGCAGGCCTCCCTCCCTCCCTCCCACACCCTCTCAGTGAAGATGACTACCAACCTGTAAGTCTGCTTGTTAAACTCTGCAATGGCTGACACATGCTTATGGGTGGGGGAGGCCTCCATGCTGCTGGAGTGTAGGACAGGGGGAATGGTGGTAGTGGTAGTGCAGGCATCCCTCCCTCCCTCCCTCCCTCCCACACCCTCTCAGTGAAGATGGCTACCAACCTGTAAGTCTGCTTGTTACACTCTGCAATGGCTGACACATGCTTCTGGGTGGGGGAGGCCTCCATGCTGCTGGAGTGTAGGACAGGGGGAATGGTGGTAGTGGTAGTGCAGGCCTCCCTCCCTCCCTCCCACACCCTCTCAGTGAAGATGGCTACCAACCTGTAACTCTGTTTGTTACACTCTGCAATGGCTGAGACATGCTCCTGGGTGGGGGAGGCCTCCATGCTGATGGGGGTGGGGGCCAGGGGGAATGGTGGTAGTGGTAGTGCAGGCCTCCCTCCCTCCCACACCCTCTCAGTGAAGATGGCTACCAACCTGGAAGTCTGTTTAATACACTCTGCAATGGCTGAGACATGCTCCTGGGTGGGGGAGGCCTCCATGCTGCTGGAGTGTAGGACAGGGGGCATGATGGGAGTTGTGATACAGGCCTCCCACCCCGAAAATGAGATCCAATACAAGATGGCCACCAACCTTTAAGTCTGTTTGTTAAACGGTGCAATGGCTGACACATGCTCCTGGGTGGGGGAGGCCTCCATGCTGATGGGGTGGGGGCCAGGGGGAATGGTGGTAGTAGTAGTGCAGGCCTCCCTCCCCCCCTTCCTCCCACACCCTCTCAGTGAAGATGGCTACCAACCTGTAAGTCTGTTTGTTACACTCTGCAATGGCTGAGACATGCTCCTGGGTGGGGGAGGCCTCCATGCTGCTGGGGTGGGGGCCAGGGGGAATGGTGGCAGTTGTAGTGCAGGCCTCCCTCCCTCCCACCCTCCCTCCCACACCCTCTCAGTGAAGATGGCTACCAACCTGTAAGTCTGTTTGTTACACTCTGCAATTGCTGACACATGCTCCTGGGTGGGGGAGGCCTCCATGCTGCTGGAGTGTAGGACAGGGGGAATGGTGGTAGTGGTAGTGCAGGCCTCCCTCCCTCCCTCCCTCCCACACCCTCTCAGTGAAGATGGTTACCAACCTGTAAGTCTGTTTGTTACACGGTGCAATGGCTGACACATGCTCCTTGGTGGGGGAGGCCTCCATGCTGATGGGGTGGGGGACAGGGGCTATGGTGTGAGTTGTTGTACAGACCTCCCTCCCCATACAGGCCCCCTCAGCAGACTGGCTGGCTACATGTTGGGTGGGGATGGACAGTGTAATGGTGTTTGTGTATTGCAAGGTAGTAATTGGCATTGTGGTGGTTGTCATTTGTCTGTACTTACCAGCCTCCGCTCCCCCGGCTACTCCTGTGACACTCTCAGGCAGCAGTATGGCAAGCACCTTCTCCTCCCATGGTGTGAAGGTCTTCGGTGGGATGGGAGGACCACTGCCAGTCTGGTGAGCCAGCGTCCAGTTCTTGCTCCTCCTCTCCTTGACAACCCTCTTCAGATCATGCCACCGCTTCATGATCTCCTTCTTGGATCTTGGGGTGGCCCCTACTGCATTCACCCTTTGGACTATCCTTTCCCACATTTGTGTCCTGGTGGCTAATGGTGTCTGTTGGACCAGGCTACCAAATAGTTGTGGCTCTACTCTCACAATCTCGTTGACCATGACTGTCAACTCACTGTCAGTGAATTTGGGCATTTTTGGTGCTGTCATGGTGTGTGGGGGTTGAGGTGTTTGTGGGTGCAGGGGTGTGTGGGTGCAGGATTGTTGTGGGGATGTGTGAGGAGGGTTGTGTGATGGGGGTTTGTTTGTGATGGTGTGATGGTGGTGTTGATGGTGGTGGTGGTGAGTGGGTGTGTGTGTGTGCTTAGGTCTATGGTCTCTCCTGTCAGGTGTGGTGTATGGCCTTCTGATCTGGAGTGATGCTAAGGATTGTAGTCAGTGAAGGGGGTGGCTTTCTACTCAGCTGTGTGGGTGTGTCCAATTGGAATTAGGTTGTCAGGTGTGTTCTGGGAGTAGTTCTGTGGTTTTGTCTTTGAGTTTAGAAAATTCATTTGTATGTGTATGTGTGTGTGTTGTATATTTTGGGGGCAGTGCTACTTTGTTAATGGGATTTTGGCACCACTGAGGTGTATTCACATCCACCGGCATATTTTTCATGTTTGTCCGCAGCGGTGGCTTTGCTGCTGCTTGTGCGCCATTTCTCCCATTCACTCCTGGGTGCGACCACGCCGGTAGTTGTCGGCGTTTCCGACCGCGACACCCTCAGGGATATCGTAATTTACCGTGCGGTGTGTCCGTTTTCCATGCGGTGGGATGTGCCTTTCCCGCTGCTTCTCTGTCCGCCGCGGTCCTTTTTTTGCCGTCTCCGCCCGCGTCGGGCGGATTTGCTTGGCCCGCTGTCGCCGTGGTCGGTCTTTTGTGGCGGTTCATCCTAATTTTGGAGACGGTATTTCCGCTGTCCTGTCGGGCGGTGTTTTTCCGCCGCCATGGCGGTCGGGTGGTTTTTCGCCCGCTATCCTAATGGGCCCCTTTGTTTGAAG